>NC_142946.1:33632410-33644910 GCF_046866305.1 Octopus bimaculoides
CTGCATTAAGTCGTAACAGCTATTGTAAATTTTAAACGCCATTTGTGTTCACTTATATATATATATATGATACACAGATAGGTATTTTAATCTAATACGGTTTCTGTTGTATACAAGGGTTTTATTCAGCCGAGTGGCTATTTGCAACACCACTAATTGTTCATTCACTGCTTTCCTATAAGGGTAGCGACAGATTTCGTCTTAGAATGACGTTGGCGACTGACAACACGCAATGAAGCAGACATTCGCATTTAGGGTCATCACAAACTGCTGTTGGATGATTTTCTCCGGCTTTTGATATATATCGTATTTTCAAACACAGAACGTCTCTAAGAGATATCTCCAGACGAATACCGTATTCAGTATAATACTACTTCTGTTGCATATAATGGACACACACACACACACACACACACACACACACACACACACACACACACACACACACACACACACACACACACACACACACATGCTTGTGAGTATGTATTTATATAAGTAAATATCATGAGATGAAATCAAGTATTGATATTTTAAATGCATTTAATACATGTGCTTCAGAACATTACGTAAGGGAGGAAAAGATTTTATCAAAAGAGTTCATTTCAAAATCTGCTGAAATGCCTAAACTGAAGAAGATGTTACGTAAAAGATGAATTCTTTTTTTTTTCTCTTGCACAATGAGCTGAAAGACGTGTATTAAATTCATTCAAAATATCAATATTTAGTTTGATTTGATTATTATATGTTAAAGGACTCAACGTCATTACAAGCAAGCCTCTCCTTCGTTTGCACGGATGGAGAATTCTTTGCTCCTTTATGTAACACGAATCGTGTGTGTATGAGTGTGTGCGTATGAGTGTGTATGTATGTGTATGTATGTGCCTGCCTGTGTATTATTATTATTGTTGTTATTATTATTATTATTATTAAGGCAGCGAGCTTAGAATCGTCAGCACGACGGGCAAAATGCTTAGCAACATTTCGTCCGTCTTTGAGTTCTGAGTTCATATTTTGCCGAAGTCGGCTTTACCTTTCATTCTTTCAGGGTCGATAAAATAAGTACCAGTTCAACATAGGAATCAACGTAAGCGACTTACTCCCTTCCCTGAAATTGCTGGCATTGTGCCAAAATTTCAAATCGTTATTATCATTGTTGTTATTTTTAGGGCAGCAAGCTGCGAATCGTTAGCATGCCACACAAAATGCTTAGCGGCATTTCGTGTTCTGAGTTCAAATTCCGCCACAGCCGACTTTGTCTTTCATCCTTTTGGGGTCGATAAAATATGTAATCGACTTCCTTCTCTTCTCCAAAACTGCTGGACCTGCACCAAAATTTGAAACATTAAGGTAGCGAGTTGGCGGAATCGTTAGCACGTCGGACCAAATGCTTAGCAGTATTTGGTCCGACGCACTAATTGGGAATATTAGTAGCGGCCATTGGAAATAGTAGGTGCGCTTTCTGCTTGTTGTCAGTAACATGTATATAAAGTTTGATAGTATGTGTGCGCGCGCACACGTGTATGTGTGTATGCTTACATTCCGCCGAGACCGACTTTGTCTTTAATCCTTTTGACGTCTATGAAATAAGTACCAGTAGAGCAGTAATCGACTAGGCACCCACCGAATTTCAAGCCTCGTTCCTTATAATAGAAAGGATTATTGTTGTTGCTGTTTTTGTTGTCTTGTTAGATTATTCTCAAATTCCATTCAGAGTCGTTAAGATAAGGTAGCACTCAAGTACTGGCGCGATGTCATCGACCAAATCTTTACCTGAAAACTCTTGCTTTTTGTGTGACTCAGAAACAATAATTGCTGTTATTGTTGTTGTCACTATCAATGTTGTTCATCCCCAGTTCAATGATTGAGCAAGCCTATGATTAAAGATATTTCAACCATCACCATCTCATCTCTTTCCTAAACCTTAGCTAATGTGTTCATTTCTACGTTGGTCGGATGCGATTTGAGTGAGTTTTGAGCGGCTGTTTCTAGCCAGTCGGATGATCTCGTAGACATGCGTAACGTTTTGTTGTATTGTTGTTATTGTTGTTGATGTTGTTTAGCTTCGGATAACCCTGATTCAGTGTATCTATAAACCTGTGATCAAAAGCGTTCCAGCCATAACCAATCAGTCTGTTAAGGTATCGAGCTGGTAGAATCGTTAGCGCGCCGGACAAAACGCTTAGCGGCATTTCGTATGCTTATTTTTTACATTGACTAACGTGTCCTTCATTCTTTAGAGACAGGCGGGTGTGATTTGAAGGAGGTTCAGTTGCTATTTATACAAGAGCGAACGACCACGTACAGGCTCGTTCGTTGTTGTGGTTCTTTTGTCAGATTAAGGAATCAACACCAGGACTAAGTCACTTGAACTCGCCGAACCTTGACACAAGCTGCTGACAGACGGGATTCACTGAAGCGTGTCAGCCCTTCCTTCCTTTCCTCCTCCTAAACCCTCTCTCAATTTCATCATCGTCTCCTCCTCCCACGTCTCCCTTCTACTCCCTTATCTCTCTCATTCTTCCTCTAACTCTTTCTCTTTGTAGCCTTAATCAGTCATCCATCCTTCCATCTATCATTGTCAGAATCTTTGTCTAACGAGGATGAGGCGGAGGGGAGGCGGAGCAGCTGTTGGGGAGGAGAGATGGTGGAGGGATTGGTGACAGGAGTTGGGTACAACACGGTGGAGGCGTGAAACGATTTCGGCTACCGTATCTCTTTTATCTAGTTTATTTTCACGCCTCTACACTTAGAAGCACACGCACACACATATACACACACGCACACATGCACACGCAGGCACACTCAAATTCAGAAAAATAAATGTACGTACATACATGCATGTGCATACACATACGCAGACACAACACACATGCATACACACAAAGTAAACATGCACACAACACATAAATAGAAATGCGAGTGTGCGTGTGTGTTTTTACATACATGCACACATATAATGCAAAGAGTAGAAGTCATATATATATTGTTCCGGGTTTTTAATCCCTCTGCGTGGCACCTTGGGCAAGTGTCTTCTACTATAGCCTCGAGCCGACTAAAGCCTTGTAAGTGGAGTTGGTGGACGGAAACTGAAAGAAGCCTGCGCCTATGTATATTTTATCTTTCATCTTTCACTTGTTTAGCCATTAGACTGTGGCCATGCTAGAGCACCACCATGAAGAATTTTTAGTTGGACGTATCGGCCTCAGTATTTATTTTTTAAAGCCTGACACTTGTACTTATTTTATCGATTGCTTTGGTTGAACCGCTAAGTTATGGGGACGGGATCTAGTTTTTTTCATTCGCAAAATATGCATTTTTTTTTTAACAGGAAGTAAAAAAATCTGAGAATCGGCTATAATAATGTAGCCTTCCAGTCTCATTGCTTCATAAGAAAAAAAAAAATGGAGAAAAAAGTTACAGAGGTTTAAAAATCGAAAAAACTGGGTATTTTTAGCCAGTAGCGAGACATGAATTTTCTGCGTTTAGCGGTGCGGTGTCAACTTTAATGTACCCTGTGAAATTTATAATTTAGCGTCTGACTTGTTCATTGTAGTTTCTAAATACACAGAAATACCTAGTCCGAACTCACCAAGTGTCTCGAACTCCACAGGATGGAAAATGTAGTTGGCCACAGATCGCGGTATTTCACGATTTTGTTCCGCTCGGTCGCAGAAGCTGTGGATCTCGCCCTGACGGCAGCATCCAGGATGTGAGAAGAAGCAAAGGAGTCGCTAACTGTGACATCCCTATCCGTATCACCCACAGTTTCTCTGTTCCACGATATCCCTCTCAGTTCCTTTTACGTGGGCTAAATTTCAGTGAAGCTGTTGAAATGGGAAGTCAACGGTTTAAGAAATACTCCTAATTTAAATTTTTATGAATAGAATTAAACTAGTGAAATCATAAATCCCGCTATCTGAGGCAGTGAGTCTCAAAAATATATGAAATAAAAAATATGTAAAATACGAAGACACAAAAAAAGCACAGAAAAATATGTAATATACTGACACACAGAAAAATTAAAATAAAAAACGCGACTGAAAAGAATCTCGTGCTGTAAAGAATCAAGTGTGAAAAATCAACATAGACAACAGCGGCACAGACAACAGTGAACCACAACACAGCGTGTGGATGTCATGGTAACAAGCTGCTAATGCCACGCTGCCTGTTGATTGGCTAAAATTACTCAAATTTCCCAACTTTAATTCCAAATAATATCAGATTCTTTAATTTACGAGATAAATTAATTGGTTGATCGTAATCAAAATTCAGAGTTGCATCGATACCCCAAAATTGAATGCAATCTGAGCAAAATTAACGGGGATTCATTTTGCAAATGAGAAAGACTAGATCCTGGGGGCGTAAACACACCATCATCGGTTGTCAAGCAAGCAGTGGTGGAGAGACAAATACACACACACACACACACACACACGCACACACACACACACACACACACGCACACGCACACACACACACACACACACACACACACACACACACACACACGACATACAAGGAAACCGAACGAAAACAAACATGGAGCCTCGTTAGACCAGAACGAGGGGAAAATAGTGAATGCCGAGAGAAATATTTTCTTTGAAAAGAGAAAAGATAGAAGACATAGATAGGAGATGTCCAGTCCTTAGAACGTCCGTGCAAGGAAAGATGTTCACGAGAGGAAAAGAAAGATGGACGATGGTGAGCAACGAGAAACAGAAAAAAAGAAAGAGGGAGAGAGAGAGACAGATAGAAAACGGTGAAAGGGAGAAAAAAGAGAATTAGAGAAGGATGGGAGAGAAAACAGCCAGCTGGTCAACTTAAATTGTCTACCTAACTATATGGCTGTTTGTTTAAAATTACCTAAAGCTGGCGGATTTTTGTCATGATTTCTCAGACTGGAACGAACACGACACAATAAAGTAGAGAAATTTGAAAAGACAACACGAAACCGGTTATTTCTCAAAATACAATGTTTATATACCAAAAAGATTTTCTAACATTTTTCTAACATTTTTCTTACATTTTTCTGACATAATTTAAATATATACTTTAACCATGTAACACAAGCCTTCTGTAGTTTTTTCACTCTTATTATCTTTTATATATATATATATACACATACTTCCACACTCAAACATACACACACAGACACACGCACACACGCGCATACACGCGCACATACATGTGCACACACGCATACACACACGCATACATACACACACTCACATACACCCACGCGTACACACATACGTGCACATACACACACACGTACACAAACGCATATACACATACACACGCACAAGAATGCACAGATACCTAACCCACACAATCCCCCACACACACATTTACTCTACAGACACAACCTCATGCGTGCACACACATCCATACGTACATTCGCATACACACACACACACACACACACACACATACACACACACACTGCAAACAAAACACACACACACTACATATACATACACGCACACACACACATACTTCAAACTACCAGTTACACACCTTTCTACTGACCATCTTTCTACGCACATGTGTAGGTAGGCACACAACAAACAGTCACTCCTACCAAAATTCTTACTATAAATTCTTCTTATGACCTTAAACGACACTAAGTCCAACCACACACATACATAAACAGCCACAACCACACACACACACACACACACACACAGACGCACATACACGTGCTATCATTACACACACACACATACACACACATACCTGTGCGCACGTACATACCCACACATACACACACATACCTCATTCTCTTGCAATATCCTGTCTTTGAAAGAACTTTATCTTCACCCATTCCCTTCCGGTTATTTCAATATGTGACCGTGTGTGTATCGTTGGCGATTTTCTTTCTCCGTCTTCCCTTCTTTGGACTTTTTCTACATTTCTGATGAAGAGCTCTGCTCGAAACGTGAAATCCTCTTTCTTTTCTTTCCTTTCCTGAGCGTCCAATGACACAGTACTTGTACCACGTCCTTGCATTGTTGTTTTTTCTTGCTTGGATTGAATATATATATATATATATATATATATATATATATATATATATGTGTGTGTGTGTGTGTGTATATATAAGATACAAAATGGGACAAGAACGCAAAACATCCAACAGTGGGGCTGGCCAGATTAGAGCAATCTCGAGTATAACCAGCCAAAATTGCAAAGATAATCTGGAACTCGACTGAGGAAAGAAAACTCCGAATGTCTTCTTTGTATCGTCTATCTGGATGTTTTGTTGTCCCCTCTTTTATATCACCTAACTGTCTGGATGTTTTGCGTTCTTGTCCGATATATATATATATATATATATATATATATATATATATATATATATAGCAGCGTACATACACTTTGGTCTCTCTCTCTCTCTCTCTCTCTCTCTCTCTCTCTCTCTCTCTCTCTCCCTCCCTATATATATATATATATATATATATATATATATATATATATATATATATATATATATATATATATATATATATGTAACCTCGTGGGCATCGGTACCATTTTTCTCTTTCTCCGTTCTTCCATTCTCCGAACTTTCCATCTTTCCGACGAAGGGCTACGCCCGAAACGTCATACACTCTCTCTTTCCTTTCCTGAGCGTCCAATAATACTATCCATATCACGTCCTCACTTTGTTGTTTTTTTGTTTTTTTGTTATTGTTTTTTTGAACTATATATATATATACATATATATATATATATATATATATATATATATATATATATATATATATATATATATATATATATATATATATATATATATATATATATATACATATATATTTATATATATATATATAGGTTTGATATATCATTTGTATTCTGTATAAGTCGGATCTTTTTGCATGTAAACATATATACATTTTTTTGTATTTCATGTATTAATATAGTAAAATTTATATATTGATCTAACTTGCTTATGGCTAGAGTTTAATTCTCTTGAGCACTAATAAGTGTATTCTATACGGAGATTATGTGATGCTCATCTATGAACTATATATATATATATATATATATATATATATATATATATATATATATATGCACGTGTGTGTTAATATGTTTAAATAATATAAATATACACACATAAACATATACATACGCACACATAAACACGTATATACACACACGTATGTATGTTTATTGATGTAAGTATGATGAAGTGTCACTCTAATGCAATCAACCGCAAATGTTACGTAAACTTTTCACATGAAACCGTTTACGTGCAATGGCGTTAAAAACGGAGCGCTACCGAAACAATTGTAACTGATACTGAACATATGCAGAATTCATTTACGTGCAATAATTTTTCATACACACATATAACATATTTAAATACATGCATACATACATACACGCATATACATACTACTTAAATACAAACATATAAATACGTGCATACATTCATATATACATACACACATATACGTACATACTACTTACATTCATACGCATATACACATATACATATACATATACGTATATATATATATATATATATATATATATATATATATATATATATATATATATATATATATATATATATATATATATATATATATATATATATATATATATATATACAGAGAGAGATAGAGAGGTAGATAGACAATAAATCCCTGTAATAATATCACCTTTCTGTATGTTGCTATCTTTACTGTCCCACGCCATCACTCCACCGTTGGTAGCCAATGACATTGATGTATTTAACTGATCAGCAGGAAAGGTCAGATAGTTTAGTAAAGCAAAACAACAACAACAACAACAACAACAACAACAACAACAACGACAACGACAACGACAACAGCGACGGCAGCGATGATGGGAAATCAATAACAACAGTAACAACGACTACAAGAATACCAACTACAACAACAATAACATCATCATAACAACAAACACTAGCAAAGACAATACTAACAAGAAAAACAACTGAAATAATAACAATGGCATCTACTGCAACGACATTCCAATATACAGCATCAAGAACAAAGAAAGAAACAAGAACATTAGTAAAACTTATCAAGGCGTTAATGATGCTTGGCGGCATTTCGTCACTGTCTACGTTCTGCGTTCAAATTCCACCGAAGTCGACTTTGCCTTTCATCCTTCTGGGGGTCTATGAAATAAGTACCAGTTGATTACTGGGGTCGATGTAATCAACTTGGCCCCCTCCTTAAAAACTGCTGGTATTGTGTCAAAATTCGAAACCAATATTAGTAGAACCAATTGTTCAAAGTTTGGCAGAAGGCCAGCAATTGTAGAAAGAGAGAGAGGGGGATAGAGAGAGAGAGAGAGAGAGAGAGAGACACCAGTGTTCAACTGGTACTTCTTTATTGATCCCGGAAGGATGAAAGACGACTTGGCTCTTGGGGTAATTTGAACTCACGACGCAAAGAGCCGGAAGAAATGCCGCTAAGCATTGTGTGCGACGTACTAACGATTCTGTCCGCTCTCTGCCTTGAAACATGTGCGAATCATCCTTTTTAATATCGGCGCAAGACTTGAAATTTTGTGGGACGTGATTAGTCATCTGGTACTTATTTCATCGATCCTGAAGGACTGAAAAGATGAAAGACAAAATCGTGCTCAGCAGGGTTTGAACTCAAAACGTAAAATGGACGAAATGCCGCTAAGTAATTTTCAGGGCGTGCTAACGATTCTGCCAGCTCCCTGCTTTAACAGAACTACTAATAACGGTTTTAAAATTTGGCACAAGGCGAGCAAAATAGAGGGAAGGGATAAGTCGATTACATCGAACCCAATGCTCAACTGGTACTGTCCAGTTGGATGGACAGTGACTAAGCTTCGAGAAGCAATCCCGACTGTTGTGAAACTGTGTAAACCCATAGTAGAAGACGAGAAGTTTTGTGCGGGGCAGAAATTGACCGACATCCATACGGGTCCTGAATTCATGACAGTGGGGTGTGAAAGGTATATGTATGTCAAATTTTTCAATAGCACCGTTCTGCCTGCGCTTTTTTTTATGCAAGTGAGACGTGGCCTACTTTTGAAAAGGATAGATCATCGATTGGCTACGACATTAGAGAGTGTGTTCAAAATGAAATAATTCGATAACAGGGCGGAATGAACGATGTGATGACAGAGTACTGAAAGCACAATTTCTGCTGAGCCGGACATGTCGCAAGAGTCACAGACAACAGGTGGACTAGTGTAGTTGCTGACCGATATTCAGGATATCGAGGAAGGTCAGTTGGAAGGACCTCACGACGACAGGAAAGCGGTTTGGTCAAGCAATTTGGGTCAAGGTGGAAAAGAATGGCGTAATCAGGACAACGTTGGAATTGCATTGTGACCAGCGGTGTGTAACAGTATCTTATAGACTGGTCGATACTATGATACATACATACATACATACATGCATGCATGCATGCATACATATATATGCCTGCACGTGAGTTTGTGTGTGCACGCGCACGTGTGAGCACGTGTGCATGTGTGCATTATTAACCAGACATACTCAATGTATGTGCTTTGCTTTGCTTGAATATGTGGTCAATAATGCTTACAACAATCTATATACATAAATGTGTAATGGTGTCGGTCTGTGTGTGTGTTTGGGGTTACTCTAACTCCTCCCACATCGTCCAACCGGTTTTAATGATTTTTGGCACATAGGTAGATCACATGCCCTGAAGTTCAAATAAAGCTAGAATTTTTCGAAAACTCGATAATGCTCAGTTGGCATCGATTTTTGTCATCGATTTTTGTAATCGATTTTTATGAGCTCAACCAGGCGTTTGAATGGAAATTCCCATAAAGGTGTTATTTTTCCTGCCGCTTTTACATTTTTTGTCCGATTTTGATGAAAATCTATGGGTGAGCGAGGCTCATGGCAGTGAGTTGATGTCAGTATATGGCGTTGACAAAAAATCGATAATTGCACCTGAGCAGTGTTTTTATAAAATCAATAGGGTTTTTTTTGCGTTCAAATATCCATAGGGATTTTATTTTTGGCTGTAACTTTTATATTTTTCATCCGATTTTAATGAAATTTGATATTTAGGTAAATTGCGTGGTAAGGGAGACGGTAAAGGTTTTAATTTAATTCCAGAGGAATCGGAACGGCACAAGCGTGTATCAGCTTTTTTTCAGAGACTATTCTATCGATTTTTAAGATATGTTACACGTTATTACAGTTCATGTCCATAAGTTGAATGCGGCATGTAGAGTTGACAAAAAATCGATAAATGCGCATGAGCAGAGGAATATTATAAAATTAATAGACATTTTGCGTGCAATTGAACTACATTCCAACCAAGCCGGGAATTATCGGGTACCTCTGCTAAAGTACCTCGAACATGACGTCATCCGTAAGATTCAAAAAGAAATTTCATCAAGCAACAGTTACAACGGCATAGGCTTATCCTTAACAGAGAAAACTCAGGCAACGCCGGGTGCAACCGCTAATATATATATATATATATATATATATATATATATATATATATATATATATATATATATATACATACACACACACACACACATATATACATACACACACACATATGTATATGTATGTATACGTGTTTGTGTGTGTGTGTGTATGTATGTGAGCGCATGTATTCGTACATACACTTACATGTATATGAGTAGGTATTGATGAATATATACATATATACATGTGTGTGTGCATAAATATGTATGTATGTCCATATATGAGGTAATAAAGTATTCATGGTTATACAAAACTGAAGTGTGTGATATTAGTTAAGCGAATATTGATATAACTATGAACATATGTCTTCCCTTATTGGCTTTTAACAACAGTCGACAGATGACGGCTCAGCAACAGTTTAGTGGGTCTGTTTCTGGTTAGGTGTTCTTGTGTGGTAAACCACTTGAGCGACAGATAAGCCGATTAGCGCAAGGTTCAAGTCGAAAGATACTAAACTTGTCAGTCGTGGTTTATTTGACAATTATTTACAACAATGTAATAATTGACAATAGTTTTTCTTCACGTATGCAAGTGTGTGTTATCATAGTGAGATACATATATAAACATAGACAAAAAACAAAAGCAGATACGCATGCATATATATATATATATATATATATATATATATATATATATATATATATATATATGCATATATATATATATATATGTAAATATATATATGTATATATATATATATATATATATGTAAATATATATATATGTATATATATATATATATATATATATATATATATATATATATATATATATGTGTGTGTGTGGGTGTGTGTGTGTGTGTGTGTGTGTATAAGGCGAGCTGGCAGAAACGTTAGTACGTCGGATCAAATGCTTACCGGTATTTCGTCTGTCTTTACGTTCTGTGTTCAAATTTCGCCGTGGTCCTCTTTGCTTTTCATCCTTTCGGGGTCGATAAATTAAGTACCAGTTGCATACTAGAGTCGATTTAATCGACTGGCCCCCTCCTCCCAAATTTAGAGCCTTGTGCCTAGAGTAGAAAAAAAAATATATATATATATATAAGGTAAACAAACACAAATGGAAATCGTCAAAGCATAACAAGCAGGGAAAGGACGATAGCACAACGACGGCAAGCAAACAAAACAAGATATACGGATCATTCGCAGCCAATTGCTTCTTCAGTCGGAGTCTGCAATGTCCACGTAGTTTTTCCCAATCATCTCCGATGCTACTCGAAACCAGTTGAGCCAAGGGCTTAAGCTGAAGGCCCTGAGCAAGGCAAACGAATGTACATATCCAAACACAAGGAAATAACAAACAGAAAGGGTCTTTCGACTATCGGACGAACGTAACATAAGAAATAGAATTATACATATATATATCAAATGGACAAAAGCCTTTCGGCTATACAACAAAAATAAAACCAAACAAACAGTCTTTCGACTATCAGACAGTGTTGTAAGCTAGCGCAAGGAAAAAGGAAATGGAAAAATCTTAACTGACCGGATGGAGAGATAGAACAGAACAGACGAAAAAGAGTGAGGAAATATAGTTACCTCGCTTAGACTGTTCATTCTTAAATTTACTATGATTAGCTTTTTGGATATTGCTTGAATTATTGACTATGGAAGACACATTATTATTATTATTATTATTATTATTATTATTATTATTATTATTATTATTATTACTACTACTATCAGCGTGATTGCTAGAAGTTAGACTAGGATCAAGAAGGTTGTAATATTAATTTGCTCCTTATACCCTGCTTAACTAGGATAAATGATAGAAATCTGCATCATATTGAAAATGCTTAATTTAGAGAGTCTAAGCGATATGTTTTTAACTATAATTTTTATGTTTGCAGGATGATTACTAAAAAAAAATTGATATACTTTAGATTAGTTGAAGGTGTATGGTATGGGTAATACAAAGCTGTGTTTAAGTTGAGTGTAAGATCAAGGAAATTAACTTTTGTTCTTTCATCATCAAAAGTAATACTTAAGTCCATATT
>NC_142946.1:33652410-33662410 GCF_046866305.1 Octopus bimaculoides
TCATTATTAAAATTATAATTAAGGGTATCTAAAAGATACCGCAATGCTAGATATAGCAGTTAAAACGTGACTCTAAAACCGCATCAAGTATTCATACAGCACCAGAAGAAAAGACAAATAGACAAATAAACTAGCAAAAGTCTAGCTTTCTGGCTTTGCATAAAAATATACTCTGCCTCATCAGTGGTACATACTTACATATACGCACGTATATACACATATATATGCACGTATGCACACGACCGATTTAATTGCCTGTCTAAACTCCAAAGCCAGAAATCTAGATCTGGGATTATCCAATAATTCTTTGCTAATTTATTTGTCTATTTGTCTTTTCTCCTGGCGCTATATGAATACTTGATGTGGTTTTAGAGTCATGGTTTTGACTGCTGTCTCTAGCATGGTAGCATCTTTGAGATACCCTTAATAATAATTTTATATATATATATATATATATATATATATATATATATATATATATACACGCAGACATGTGCGTGCGGGTGTATTTTTCAGACAGGACATATTACTGACGGACTGCGAAACAGGACATACTACAATGAAACAGAAATAGGTATAGTCATATGATGAGACTTAAAACTAAATATTGTTGACTTGGCGGAAACGGAATTAAGCCTGGTCACACGAGAGACTTTGCTTCAGATCAGAATGGCGTCAATCTTCTGATGACGTCACATCACATCAAGCTTATTGAGTCAACTTACTGGACTGGACCTTTAAATTACCTCAGTGCAAAGTTAATTCATCATGAACCACTGATCAAAAAAGATTTGACGTTTACACATACACATGTACATACACACATACACGTGTGTATCTGTGTGTGCGCGTGTAAAATTATACACCAATCTACAAGCTTGTGTATCTTTGAGCGTGCGTATTTTATGTTTCCTTCTCATTCTCTCCTTCTCCCTTTTTTCGCTCTCTCATTCTCTCTCTCTTTCTTTCTCTCTCTACACAGATTTAAAGCAAACAGTATTTAAAGCCAAAGAATACTGAATGCTTGTTTGCAGAATGTGGTTTTATATTCCATTAGTAGGTGTATATGTGGAGGCGCAATGGCCCAGTGGTTAGGGCAGCGGACTCGCGGTCATAGTATCGCGGTTTCGATTCCCAGATCGGGCGTTGTGAGTGTTTATTGAGCGAAAACACATAAAACTCCACGAGGCTCCGGCAGGGGATGGTGGTGAACCCTGCTGTACTCTTCCACCACAACTTTCTCTCACTCCTGTTTCTGTTGTGCCTGTAATTCAAAGGGTCAGCCTTGTCACACTGTGTCACGCTGAATATCCCCGAGAACTACGTTAAGGGTACACGTGTCTGTGGAGTGCTCAGCCACTTGCACGTTAATTTCACGAGCAGGCTGTTCCGTTGATCGGATCAACTGGAACCCTCGACGTCGTAAGCGACGGAGTGTCAACAACAAACAGTAGGTGTATATATAGATAGGTATCCGTCGGTTTCAAAAGACCGTAAATCTGCGCCTGGAGAATTTTGTTTCAGCAGCTGCCGGTAGTGCAGCATGTGCTGTGATTGTATAGGCCCATTGGGGAGTGGCAGTCTCACATGTAACAACTGCATTTGAAGAAGCTCTCCACCAGCGCTATTGACTTTTCTTTTCTTCGCGCGCACTTTTCTTCGGGTCTAAATTCCAGTTTCTCTTCCGCTTGCTCCATCCCATTGCGAAGTACTTGTCTCCAGCGGGGGCGATCATTTGCGACTTCCTGCATGGCACTTTGGGCAAGTGTCTTTTAATATAGCCTCGGACCGACCAAAGCCTTGTGAGAGGATTTGGTAGACGGAAACTGTAAGAAGCTCGTCGTGTATATTTATATATCTATCTATGTGTGTGTCTTTGTGTTTGGTATTTGTTCCCCACTACCGCTTGACAACCAGAATTTTGATGTGTTTGCGTTCCCGCAACCTAGCGGTTCGGCTAAAGACAACGATAGAATAAGCACCAGACTTTTAAAAATAAGTACTGGGGTTGATTCATTCAACCAACTATTCTTCAAGGCAATGCCCCGGCCGTAGTCTAACCCACACATAACTCCTACACACACACTCACACAGACACACACCCAGGTGTACATACATGGACACACACGCAAATGAACCCACACATAACTCACATACACACACAACAAACTAACACATACACGCACACATACTACGTATATACCGCCCCCACACACACGAAATAACCCACGTGCGATCCACAGAGCAAACCGCACGCATATACACACACACGTATACACACATATATACACATACACACACGCACACAAAAATACAGGCACGCACTGCCAGGAAATCACACCCACACAACACAAACACACACACACGCACGCACACACACATACTCAAAAACTGCCTGCCTACTTTCTACTGACCATTGTCCACAACCACTCCCAAACTATTCCTGCTACTGACTCCTTCCACCACGTCACACACACACACACACACACACACAAACACACACACACACACACACTAAGAGATAAACAGCCAAACCACGCACACATACACACACACACACACATACATACGTACACACACGTTCTGTTATTGCACACACACACACAGATCCCGCGCACGCACACATATTTACCTCCCTCTTGCACTTTCCTGTCTTAGAAAGAACTTTTCCTCCACCACTTCCCCTTCGGGTCCTTCCAGAATGTAACCTCGTGGACATCGGTGGCGATTTTTTCTTCCTCCGTTTTTCCCTTCTTTGGACTTTCCTTGTTTCCGACGAAGAGCTCCGCTCGAAACGTCATACTCTCTCTCTTTCCTTTCCCGGGCGTCTAGTAACACAATCTGTATCACGTCCTCACGTTGTTGTTTTTTGCTGTTATTTTTGTCTTTTTCCTTTTTTTGAACCTATATATATATATATATATATATATATATATATATATATATATATATACACACACACACACGCCCGCACGCCCACACACACACATACAAAGTGAAAGGGGTACAGCGAACTTGCCGTGAGGAGTGGAATATCCAGCGTTTCGTATTCAATCCTTTGTTGTGGACATAGTGTTAAGATTAAATATGAGACGTTGTTCCTTTCGTTTCCTAGAGAAGTGGAGTCTGTGGTGCAAGTCCATGCCACACATTGATAAATCTGCAATAGAATGATTCACAGTGTTGAAGTGGTTTGCGACAGGTTGGCCTGGCATATGTAGTATTATGCTTCTGATGTATTCATGAAAACGATCCCCAAGGCGTCGCCCTGTTTTTCCAATATAAAGAGAACTGCAAAGTTTGCATATGATGCAATATATTAGATTCGCCGAAGTGCAATAGGATATATATATATATATATATATATATATATATATATATCCTTGGCTTCGCTTCGCTGACGAAGATTAGGAAGACTGTTGTCCACGTCATCTGCACGTTCGTTCGTGGCTGACAAAGCCGATGTGGGATCGACATATCCGATAGCAATTATGACAGAAATATGATTGTCCAGGGTCTGATGATGCAGCTGCATTATTTTTTCGCTTCTGACGTTTGTCTTCAAGAGAGGCACTGCGAGGGATTTCAAAGGAGGAAACAGCATCGATGATGGTATGGCGCTAAGCAGAGAAACACGGTCAGCTGTAAGAGTGGACCACTCACGATAGTCAATGTCCCAAACGCTAAGGGACTGCTTCAGGCAGTTCTTGTAACGCTTCTTTGGTTTCCCCCTGTTGCAGTGGCCAGTAGTGAGCTCACAGTACATGATGATCTTGGGTAAGCGGTGGTCTTTCATCCCGTCAACGTGTCCTGCCCAACGTAGTCATGTCTTAAGTAAAATGGCTTCCAGGTTGGTGACCTTTGCTCGTTTCAGGACCTCGGTTTTGGTGATGGAGTCGTTCCAGTAGAGGATGGTACGAAGGCAGCGTTGGTGAAAACGTTCAAGGAATCTGAGATGACAGCAGTAGGGGACCGAGGACTCCGAGCCATAAAGGTGTGTAGTGAGGACGACGGCCCTGTAGACTCTGACTTCTGTGCTGATCTTAAGGTGTTTATTATTCTACAAACGCTTGTGCAGTCTGCCAAATTCTTTGTTTGCCTTTGCAAGTCTGTTGTCAATTTCTTTGTCGATATTCGTATCTGATGAAATGGTACATCCAAGATAAACGAACTGCTGTACCGACTTCAGTTCTATTTCTGCAATGGGGATGTGGGGCATCCTCTACTCATCCCGAGGAGCTGGTTGGTGTAGGACTTCAGTCTTTTTCAAGCTAACTTCCAGCCTGAAGAGCTGCGTGGCTTCTGCAAAGCAGGATGTAATGCGCTGGAGGGCTCTTTCTGTGTGTGCGACATGTGCGGCATCATCTGCATAGAGTAGGTCCAAGATCACTTGCTCTTGAGTCTTGGTGTGGGCCAGTAGGCACCGGAGGTTGACAATACTGCCTGCTTGAGTATCATGCTGAAGAAGATGGTGAAGAGAGTTATATATATATATATATATATATATATATAAGCAACAAAATTGTTAGTTCTAAAATCTCTCTAAGAGATTAACGCAGTAGTTGTACGAACAAGTAATGTTTGAAGCCACTTCAACATGGATGTCCGTTCGAACGGACTTTACTGCAATTTTTTAACGCCAAAAGAACATCTCCTGTAGCTTGTTAACGATGTATAGCTGCATCCGAGATATTGCAAGCAGGAGAGCGAGCGCACTTGCACACCCTGGTTTGGCCAGGTCACCGTTATTATCTCCCTTTCACTCACCCTCTTTCTTCCGGTCATTTCAACATGTTGAACCGTTAATCCCTACACATTTTCATCTTTTTTTTTTCGTTCTGTCTCCTTTTTCCTTCTCTCAGTCCTTTCTGTCGAAGAGCGTAGGCTCGAAACCTCAAAGACTTCTCCATTCTTCCCGAGCGTCAAACTAACACACTTGCTTTTGTTCCTTCACTTGTCTTCGTCTTTTGTTTTCAGTAAATTTGAACTATATAAACATATGTATGTGTGTGTGTGTGTGTCAGATGAGAGAAGTGCGACGAAGCTTTTTGACATTTCATAAGTGACAGTTCTATTAAAAAGTATTCGAAAAGTGATTATAACAGATTTCGGGCGATCTTGAACGTGCAAACTGATTTCTCGATGACGTAATTTTCATTAATAAGATGTATTTAAATGTGTCCCTGAATAATATCACGACACTATGGTATATATTTTCTGAGATTGATTTGTTAAGATTTATACAAGACTTGGTACACAACTTACGGCTTCAGGTTTGTAGATGTCGTTGCGATACCTGTAGAAGAAAGAGGAGAAAGAGCATGTCGGATAGTTGATTCTGGAGATGACTGACTTGAGTTTTGTGTGTGAGAGTTTGATAGAATTAAAAGATTGTGAGGATACGGAATGGAGGCGAAGTCAGTCTTTCAAATGGAGAATGACTGAATTGTGCACACGGCTTTGTTTGTTTGTTTGTTTGTTTGTTTGTTTCTTTCCTTCTTCGTTCCTTCGTTTTTTCCTTCGCTTCTTCCATTGTTCTTTCCTTCGTTCCTTCTTCTTCTTCTTCTTCTTCTTCTTCTTCTTCTTCTTCTTCTTCTTCTCTTTCTTTCTTTCTTTCTTTCTTTCTTTCTTTCTTTCTTTCTTTCTTTCTTTCTTTCTTTCTTTCTTTCTTTCTTTCTCTCTCTCTCTCTACACACACACACTACACACACATACACACACACACTGGTACACACTGAGTCTACTACACTACTAAAACAACTGTCATAACTACTATATTAAACTCATTGCCTTCTCCACCACCACCACAAACACCACGACGACGACGACCACCACCACCACCACCACTAACAACAACAACAACACCGCCTCCATCACCTCCACCACCTTCACCACCAAAACCCATTTCCAGTGTCCCACCTCCCCGTATTTCACCACAACACAAAGAGCTGACAGCAAGAAGTGTCGTTCGCACATGTCAGCTCACACTCGCCGCGCTTTGTTGGTGAGGGTGTGGATGGTGCAGTGTTGCAGCGGCACGGTGATGTGGCGGTGGGGTGAACTAGATTCCCTCCACATCAGTTATGGGTAGTGTTAGACGGGTAAGCCTAATTTGCTGTTGTATCAAAGTCACATGCATCTTCATCAGTTTCTAATTTTTCGATCAACTGTCGTTTCGGGTTCAATTCCACTGCGTGACAACTGGGAAAGTGTCTTCTATTATAGCCCCAGGCTGACCAATGCTTGTGAGTGGATTTCGTGGACGGCACTTGTTTGGAAGCCTGAGATTTGTGTGTGTGTTTATTATCCCTTACTGTTTGACAACCAGTGGTGGTTTGTTTATGTCCCCTTAATTTAGCGTTTCAGCAAAAGTGAACAGGAGAGTAAGTACTAGAGTTTAAAATAAGTAATGGAGTCGATTTGTTCGGCCAAATCCTTCAATATGGTGCTCCAGTATGATCGTAATCCAATAAATAAAACAAGTAAAAGATAAAAAAAAAGATATATTCTATGTGGCTAAGTATCCCGCAGACATATTATGCATCCTTGGCCGACTCCATAGGGCTGAATTAGCGTGACACAATAAGTGGAAAGATTGGCTTTCCGACGGCCTCTTATAGTTTCACTTGCAAAAAAAAAAAAAAGAAAAGAAAGAAAGAAACACTTCCCCACGATACTTAGCAAAGGGTTAAAACTCGCGAGTTCAAAATTGCTTCTAACCTAGACACAAATCAGCAATTTTGGGGAGGGAGTTAATCGATATTTTACCGGGGGATGAAAGGCGAAATTGATCTCGGGTTTGTCTTGCATCGATTGTCCTTGGTGTAGAGCTATGACAAATACCATAAAATACCATAAGGTATTTTATCCGATGCTTTGCTGTCTCTGCCAGTTTCTTTTATGCAAAAACAGACGATTGCATACAAAGGAAAGGAAAACAGTTTTCGATACTTTAAGTGGAAGCTGAATCTTCAGAAATTGGTTTTCGTTGCCATTCTTCTGAGGATTATGAAAAAAATGGGATATAAATTTATCGTTTAAAATGCATACATGAGATTTATACATAAATATGAGAGTCAACACTGGTTGATTAATAACAATAGAATGATACCAGAACAGTATTATTGCCTGATAGAATGTAACAAATAGATATTGTTAATTGTTGTAAACTTCCCTCTTTCTTCCTATTTTGTTTTTGATTTTGTGCAAAAGTGGCCTGTAGTAAGATGTCAAGATTTCACAAGCATGTACTCATGTAGATAACAAGTGTGGATTATGAATGAAACAATGTACTCCATAGAAGGCAGTGGTACAATTTAAAACTGACATTTTAAACTTGGCAAAAGGTTTTAAGAAATTCTAAAATAACTTTCAGAAGGTTTTAAGCAATACTCTAAAAACACAACAATATTCACGTAATGACCTTTGTTTTATTGAATACAAACAAAAATCTATATGAAACTAAAAGTATCACGTACTAACATCCAAATCATATAAAAATCTGGCAATGACACATAAACTACATAAATCTTGAACCAAAGTAATTATTAGTAATATTAGTAATCTCTATTGTATATTAGTAATCTCTATTGTAGTCTAATTAACTCTTTCTATAAGTGAGTTAAGTATCGTTAGCAAGAATATTCAAGATCCTGTTATCCTTAAAACTAAGAATGCTATTTCTCTTTTACTATGGAATAATATTGGGTTGTCCGGAAAGTTCATGCCGATTTTTAAAGGAAAGAAAAAGGTCAATAAATACTTGCCATTACATTTTTAATCAATCAAATATGAACCATTTTGTTGTACAATGCGTCTCTATCTTTCCTTTAACTTGAAAATACCCTCTTTCCAGAATTGAGGTGGTTTCATGGCAAATGAGTCGAAAGGTAAGCTACTATAAATCGGCACGAACTTTCCGGACAACCCAATAGTAAAACAGCGAGCTGACAGAATCGCTTGTATGCCGGACACAATGCTTAGCGACATTTCATCCGTCTTTATATTCTGGGGGACGAATTCTCGATACGCAATACCACGGATATCGAAAATGACGATGAACATGGTCTTGATTGAGCTGCGGCTCTGTCGTAACCTCTTCGGTTGTGGAGATGAAGGCCTCTTCCATTGTGACGACTGCAGCTTCGTCTCATGGTCGTATCCATAGACCCAACTCTCGTCATCGGTGATGATCCACGACATGAAGGATGGGTCATTGGCGGCACACTGACAGAGATCTTGACAGACTTCAGCGCGATATTCTTTCTGCTCAGTGGTCAGCAGGCGGGGGACAAATATGGTAGAGACACGCTGCATGTTCAATTCAGATTCGTTTGTCTGTCTTTGTTTCTCCCCTCTGTGTGTAGCCCCTTGTGGGCAGTAAAGAAACAAGAAACGTTAGCACACCGGGCGAAATGCTTAGCGGTATTTCGTCTGCCACTGCGTTCTGAGTTCAAATTCCGCTAAGGTCGACTTTGCCTTTCATCCTTTCGGGGTCGATAAATTAAGTACCAGTTGCGTACTGGGGTCGATCTAATCGACTGCCCCCCCCCCCAACCATCCGAAATTTCGGGCCTTGTGCCTAGAGTAGAAAAGAATATTTATTTTTGCTTGCAATTGCTGGTTCTTTTGGTCAAACTGTCGTATCTCCAGCTGCTTCAGATGCCAAGTTATCAAAAATTGTCGAAGTGTAGTACAGTGATTTTTCTATGGAATGGTGAAACTATTTTTTCGTTTCCTGAAAAAGCAACGTTTTGGACTTACGACACTTTTGCCTTTTCCTAAGTTTGCTCTAAATCTCCATACTTGTTTTTAGACTTTTCATTGGCCCATGTTCCATACGTTCTGAGTAATTATAAAGTTTTCCATTCATAAGTCCCAAGTTATTCTGGATGCTGAAAAGAAATTGTAATATGTATCGTATATGGTACACCTATCTATCTATCTATCTATCTATCTATCTATCTATCTATCTATCTATCTATCTATCTATCTATCTATCTATCTAACTATCTATCTATCTATTATCTATCGGTCCGTCAGGGATATCCCCTGTCGGCCCTTCTGTATGTATTGACGCTCGAACCACTACTGCGGAAGCTGGCGACACTGAGGGGTATCCCACGAGAGCTGGGTTGCGGGACGAGCGTGTCTGCATATGCGGACGATGTCACCGTCATAGTGTCGAGCGAAAAGCACGTCGAGATGTTAGGCGAGACACTTAAAGAATACGAAACGGTGACAGGAGCAAAATTTAACCCGGAAAAGTCAGTGGGTTTGTTACTCGGCACCTGGAGAAGCAAGCCCATACCGTCCAACAGCGACTCCGTAGTGGGACGCTGGACGGACGGACCGGTTAAACTGCTCGGGGTCTGGTTCAGTCCGGACCTCCAAATGGATAAGAACTGGGACGAGATCACCAGTAGAGTGATCAAACTCAGCCAAACATGGGCCGAGAGAAAGTTATCTCTAAAAGGCCGGGCGGAGGTGGCTTGATTACCGCCTGACCGTCGTGCCTTGTCCCGATGCCACCATCACGAAACTAGAACGCATACTTTTCCGCTTTCTGTGGAAGGGTGGCGTTCCGATGGTGAGGCGATCCATTTGCTGTCAACAACCGTTACATGGAGGACTGGGGATGCCGTGGTTAATGATGCGCAGACATGCGCTGAGACTGCGGCATCTCTGGAACTTCATTGACGGCGGTGAACAGGTGTGGGCGCCGTTTGTGAGGCACGCCTTCCCGCAGCTCGTCTCACTCACTAAACTGCAAATATGGATCAGGAAGAGACCGAAACTGGGCGATTGGCACCGCGAGTGTCGCCAAGCTCTACAACAGCTCTGCCGTCCGGGATCAAACTTGTGCAACTTCCAAACGACCAATGCGTTCTATAGAGGACTAGTGGAGGGGAGGTCTGACGACACTCTCGGGGCAAACCTTGGTGTCGATGAGAAATTCCTAACCCGCCTTTTCAAGACGACGTTCGGGCCGGGGCCTATG
>NC_142946.1:33667410-33669910 GCF_046866305.1 Octopus bimaculoides
CTGAGTTTAGGACCATTTTTATCCTTCAGTAGCATTCCTTGCGGATTTTCTCTTTCAGTTTAGAGTGCTGGATCCCATCACCTTCATTGGTCCCCAGATATTTGTATACTTCAGATTGGTCTAGGTTTCAAACAGCTCTGGTAGTATCAAGTTCTATGTTTTCTGCCTTTATGAACTTCCCTGCCTTGAAAGTAGCCTTTGCACATTTATCAAGTCCGAATTCCATACCTATATCAGAGCTGAATTATTTGACAATATTCACGAGGTTTTCTAATTCTTTGTCACTTTTGGCAAACAGTTTTAGATCATCTATATAGAGTAGATGATTAATTTTCTGGTCAAAGATCTTATACCCTCTCTTAGCATTACTCAGTTGTGTGGATAATGGGGGCAGAGCGAGGCAAAATAGTAATGGTGATAATGAATCATCTTGAAATAGGTGATATTGATGTCTGGTGAGGTGGTGTGTCCTTGTGGATGGTTTAAAATGAGGATGGTTCTTCACGAATTCACGATTAATTTTAATAAACGTTATTTATATTATTTCAAATGTAAATAATGTACATAATTCTTCATTTCTTAAATGTAGAACTGTACTTTTAAAAAGTTCAAAATTATTGGAGCTATTTTGTAAATTTCCATGGCCTTGATGTTACATGCACGGGGGACACTGTCAAAAGCCTTCTTGTAATCTATCCAAGCAGTGCTAAGGTTTCTGCGTTTGGATTTGCAATTTTCAATAGCCATTTTATCAATCAGTAATTGGTCCTTATATCCATATAAACTCCTTTTACATCCCTTTTGTTCCATTGGGAATAATTTGCTGTTATCCAAGAATTCATATGGTCTATTAGCTATTATAGATGTTAACAGTTTATATATGGTGGTGAGACATGTTATAGGTCGGTATTTTGGCGGGTTAGTAGTTTCTTCTGTTTTTGGTAAGAGATATGTAATCGCTTCGGTAAACCACTTTGGGACTTTCGCAGGGTTGGACTTGACTTTATTGAGTGCTACGGCTAAGTTGTGGCGAGTGATCGTTAAAGAGTTTAGCCAAAATTTGGAATTTTATCTATAACTGAGGATTTCCATTTCTTTGACTTGGCGAGCGTCGCTTTCACTTCTTCAATTGTTATATCCTGCCATTCTTGATATCTGAGGTGGGCATTGGCCTCTTCTATGTCCTTGACACAATGTGCATTCTGATTAAACTCCTTTGGATTACTGCAAATGTTTTTCCAATAATCTTCAGTTTGCTGCTGGAGAGGAGATGTTTCCCCCAGTTCCCTGTGGAATTTTTTGACTTCTCCTTGAATACTATGTTTTGTCTATAGAATGCAGAGAGTTTTTTTGCATCTTGCCAGTCGTTTGGCTTTTTATTGTAGTTTTTGTTTGACGATTTCAATCTGTGTATGCTTTCTTTTCTTGTAAAAGTCATGTTCAGAAATTAGTCTTATTAGTTTTTTGAGTTTATTAGTTTTTCCCTTTGCTTGCTTCAAGTAGAAAAGATACATCTGCTCTTAGTTGGATTATTGGCCAGTTTATTTTTTTCCATCTATGCAGGTTGTTTGTGTACATTGCTCTTATTTTTGTCTGTCTCTAACTTTAATACTGTATTTCTGAGTTGCAACATAGGAAGCTGAGTAAATGAGTTGATCAATCACTTCGAGGGCATTTTCTCTACTATTCTCAAGGAGTTGTCGTATCGGCTTTCTAAGTGCTTGATCAACTTCTTTGATGACTTGTCTGTTCTTATTAGTATTAATAATTTTGGGAAGTGGAGCTCTTTCGTGGAAAGGTTGATGTAGTTGTATTAAATATTGTTCTAGTATTCCATCTAACAGTTCATTGCTGACGTGATCATTTATAGTGTTTTTAGTATCAACTGACGGTCCACCTTCATAAGGTTCTGTGTACCTAGTTTGCTGGTTTGAGTTAGTGAATTCAGGGCTTTTTACCTGTGGGTATAAGTGAGTATGTGTTATACTGAGTTGACTTTTGACTGATCTATTTTGTCAATTTTGCTGTCAGTTAGTCTTTTATTTTTTAGGATTTCACGTCTCACAGCTCCTAGTTTATTACTGTCCATGTACAGCCAGCTATGCAGGTTTTTGCACCTCGAGATATTGTAGGTCACTTTTTGTGTGGTTGATGCTTCTGGGTTTAGTGTTGAATAATAATAAGCATACATAACTTCGATATATTCCTCCTGAGTCCATTTCTGTCTTGTATTTCTATTTCTTTGAGATAGATTTGGTAGTTGATCCTGAGCATCAGTTTCGGGAATATCCCTGGTTTGATTTGCTACAGGTTCTTGAGGAGGTTGGTCCTAATCTAAAGATTTTTCGAGCTCAGTGTCAGAGCCTAAGGTCACTGATGAATGACACGGGTTCTAGGGGGTATTTCCATGGTTGGTATCCAGGGCCGTGTTAAAAGCGCACAGGGTTAACCAGTTGTCTGGTTCCTTGGGTAAGGTTCAGAGGCCCCAGGCATCATCATT
>NC_142946.1:33672410-33714910 GCF_046866305.1 Octopus bimaculoides
CAGAGAGAAGCTGGATGTCCATTAGTGACACCTGTTGCCTATCGCTAAATGAAAATTATTCACCAGATTTTGGTTCTCTAATCCGATAGGATTGTCCAGTAGTGACATCTAGTGGTTATTCCTGATAACACAAAGACAGAGAGTTCATGGTGGGCCGTTCTATAGTCGTGTTAGAAAGGTCACATGGTCTCTATAATGATAAGACCAACTAGCAGAGACACCTAGTGGTTTATTGTTAACAGTATACAATTGAAAGGTTTCTTTTGACAATGGACCAAATCAAATAGCAATTTTCAAGAAGTCACAAAAGGCTGATTATCCATCGCTGAAGACAAGAACAACAAAAACAACAGAACACCAATGCCGACACCACAAACCCAACTACCACCTTCACTGATTACTACCGCTACCATAAACATCAACAACTCACCACCACCATCTCACCCCCCATTTCACCCCCCATCTCACCCCCCATCTCACCCCCCATCTCACCCCCCACCACCATTACTAACAGCAACAATAGCAATGACAATAGTAGACATCAAATGCCACATTAAACACACGAAAACACAAATATAGAGATATTTTCACACACTAAGAAAAGCGCACACAAGTAGACAGGCATGTAAGCAGACAACTCAAAATGCTCACAAAACACACACACACACACACACACACACACACACACACACACACACACACACACACACTCACACATACACACACACACACACGCACACACACACACACGCACACACACACACATACACGCACATACACACTCATACACCAAAGTAGGAATGGAAGATCAAAATACCCTCAACTATATATCTCCGGAATCTCAACGAATATCTTATGAATGTCTTCAGCCCTAACAAAGATCTTGTCTTACACTGTAGATACATCGCACTCGATCTTGGCATCAAATGTAGCCAAGTAGCACTATCTATATTAAAATAGAATTAGGAAAAACTAAGCATACTGCACTATGATATTGACAGTCTCAAAACACTTTTACAGAGTTAAAATAAAACGAAACAAACAAAAAAAAAAACTGTACATGAACCATGATCATATTGCATTGACAAAAGAAATAATTTAGCATAATTTCAAGTTCCGAGTTATGTCGAGCTGACGAGGTCATAAGGAGGGCGAAATAGTGCTATTCACGACTACCAGCAACTTTAAGAACTTTAACTCACGAAAGTGGATTAAAAAAATTATATAGAAAGATGTGTATGCTCTTCACTGTTTAATGTAATTATAAATTCCCAACACGCTTAAAGCTAAAGGCAATTCTCTTTCCAGTAGTAGTAGTAATAGTAGTAGTAGTAGTAGTAGTAGTAGTAGTGGTGGTGGTGGTGGTGGTGGCGGCGGTGATGGTGGTGGTGGTAGTAGTAGTAGTAGTAGTAGTAGTAGTAGTAGTAGTAGTAGTAGCAGCAGCAGCAGCAGCAGCTGCAGCAGTTAACTATATTTTTGAAAAGAAATATTTCGCTACAGTCACACACGAATGCGCGTGCATAAAACACTTTGAAACGCAAATATATTCCGATAAAACAGGACGGACCAAACGAAGGTGGAAGCTTCATGACATATAAAATGATGCTTCCACTGTAGAGATATCACGGGTGACACTCGATTGCTCAAAGCTGATGTGATACGACAAACTAGAAATGTTGGTATCCAAGTAATAAGTGGAAACTTGCTACGAGGCGAGCGGACAGCTGGAGAAATCTTCAGTGTAAGAATTACTACCAAGTAAGTGTTTCGGTCCACTAATTCTCGACACGCTAAGGGAACTGGACCTACCTAATTCATGGCTCCTGGGTGCCCTCTTGCTGTTTTCGAAATGCTGTCTTTACTGGAGATTGAACTCTGGAGCCTCGAGTGATCTTATTTTCCTGAACCATGGTGTATACCGCTCGGTTATGAAGTTTATTTAAATCTGGGTTTTCAAGATTAATGTCATAAATAAGCCAGATGAAACACACATGCACACTTATAGAATAAACATTTACACAATGAACCCCCCCACACACACATTACATCTTTATCATGACTAACTGCCACATTAAGTTATGTACTCCACACCCCCATTAGCTCAACACATACCCGAATATTATCATTGAGAGAGTGGACGTAAATGTAAATAACATATTCTGATTAAAAAAGTACATATAACACAAAATGTGATATAATACCATAACAACTAAACTTACTTTATATTTAACCCCTGACAACACCTTCAGCTTCGCACATTGAGTTATCAGAATTGTATGCCAATAGCAACACTCTGTCTCAACTACCGACTCCCCCACATTATTTTGTACGGGTACTTATCAGTAAGCGCAACAAATATAGCTTCAAAATCCTCGAAACTGTCCTAATGATATGTACCGAGTGGAATCTTTCATTTGATGAAATACCAGAAAATTAACATGAAAATCCCGGCAACTCAAAAGTTATAAGGCCTAGTAAAATCTGAAATATATATAAAACACCTTGGGTAGAAAGCTAATATTACATTCATCATTTGCAACTACGCATACACGCATACCAAATTGCCAAATCCCCCGAAATTTGAATCAAAATTAAAACGATTCCATCTAACAAGAACAAAACAGATGCAACGTGACACATCTACCGCCATTCTAGCAACATCTTAAACGTTCTATAAAGATTAATCACTAACTCACAATTTCGATTATCCCAACACGTATTACATATTCAATCAGCTACATTCAGCCAACATATTACTCAAGAACCTTGTATAAAAGATACATAACATTATTAATAGAACAAAACGATACTCACCATTCGAAGTATGAATAGTATGAACAAAACATTTAATTGTATTTCTTGTTCCTCCAATTCTACAGAAGGAATCTCTACATGGCTGCTCGACCTTCTAGGTTTTTCACTTAGACCATACCCAACCGTCTTAAAAAAGGAGACATTGGATAATGTATCTAATACATGGAAAAGAAGACAGGATGCCATGGCTGGAACGCGTTTCACCATAGTTTTCATCAGTCAGGGAAATACTAACTATGATAACAACAGAATATTCAAAACCTTATTCAGAAACAACTCCAAACACAAACCAGTGAGGAGTCTCAACGTGATCGCTTGACTTATAAGATAGAGTAACTAAATTTCTTCAAATCATGCCCTTTCGTCTTCTAAAAAGAACAAGTCGGATGATGTTGCCCGGCTTAAACAATTTCTGAAAGAAAAACAAATGGTGGAACACCTTTAATTAGAGGTCTAATTAATGAAGACTGACTTAAGACAAGACAATAATGCCAAATATTGGTTAATTTATTAAATCAGCAAACATCTTTAATATTCAGCAATTTATGTAAGTATCTGCAATTTGGATATAGTGTACCAGAAGATATTCGTCCTCTAACCTTCTCTTAATATCTTCGCCTCCAATATACAATACTAATAACATCTTCGATAACCCAATAGTAAACATGAAAAGATAAAATATGACATGTTCAGTTAGTTGATATTTAATGTTTATGTTTTGTTGTTTTAAGATAAGCGAAAATAAAAGCCGACTTCAGTGTAGGAAACACTCGCGGTAAGATCAATCTTAAATGTTGTCTAATGATGAAATTCGGTCATTAGGCTTTGCTACATCTGCTTATCCATGTGAACTACCATTGCCTGATCGAACTTTTACATGTGCCCATAGCTATTAGAATGGCAGGAAATATGTTGCAAGGCAAATGGTAAAGTTCTTCCTTAATTTGAATGATTTACGCCAGAGATTGGAGAGAAAACTCTATGACAATATTACACATTACGTATACACACATACATAGTCATAAATATACATATAAGAACACAAGCACATACATGCACACACACACACACACACATATGTATGCATTGTATATATATAAGCTGATACGCATGCATACATACACGTATAAATATATGCATACATAAAGAGAGAGATAGGGCGGGGGTGGGGTGCGGAGTGAGGGGAGGGAGAGGAGGAGAGAAGTAAAGAGAGAGGAAGGGAATTGTGTATAGGTATACACACTAGGAGTGTGTACATGTATTACATATATACATACACATATTCATACATAGAAATGTATATATACGCACATTCACACACACACAAACACACACACAAACAAACACACACACTCAAATGTACATACACACATTCATATATATATATATATATATATATATATATATATATATATATATGTGTGTGTGTGTGTGTGTGTGTGTATGTAAGTGTGTGTGTGTGTGTGTGTATGTAAGTGTGTGTATGTGTGTGTGTGTGTGTGTGTGTGTGTTTGTGTGTGTGTGTGTGTGTGTGTGTGTGTGTGTGTGTGTGTGTGTATACGTTTATATATAATTGCGGAAGAAGAAAACGAAGCAGAAAGGATGGCAGAAGGTGATGGTAGAAAAAAGAAAGAAGAAAAGTAGATAGATAGATCGATATATATATATATATATATATATATATATATATATATAGAGAGAGAGAGAGAGAGAGAAAGCAAGAGACAAATAGATAATTGAATTCACATATGCACATACACACGCATACACGCACACACACACGCACGTACACACACACACACAAACACACACACATACACACACGCATGCACACATGCATACATGATAGAAGATAGAGGAGAGAAAATGCGAGATGGATAGAGATAGAGGTAGAGAGATGTGCTATAATAGCATTAACAGCAGAGGGAGACAGATTCATTTAACCAACGCTAGGTCTGCTCTAATTAATTGGTATCCTTAGGCCAGTTTTTGGTACACAGATCGCATAGAAAGATACATACATAATTGTATACCGACATACATACATACATGCATACATGCATACACGCATACATACATAGATTTTAAAATATACATCTACACCACGTGGAACCTCGCTAATTCGATTATGGCTGAAACTAACACCACCGAAGATGAAACTAACAACGTCACCACCGATGAAAACAGAACTACTTCACCAGTAAGTTATTTAAGATGATGTAAGTACTCTTCTCATTTTACTTGGACTCAACAACTAAACCAAGATTTACTTCGGTGCTATGAAAAAGCCCGAGATGACCCTTCAATCGGATACATGAAGCGGTTAAAACGATTCTGGGACGAAGCTCTTCCCAATGTAAATACCTTCACGGTGAAATAGCTCCGACAACAAGCATCTTCTGTAAAAAAAAAAAAACAAATCATCTGGTCCTCGATCCTCCCCAAACACTGAAAATCGGTCAAAATCTGCCAGAAGCGGAGTAAAAAATAATGTAAACAAACCACCGCTCCTGCCATCGTTAAATTCGAGTGTGTCTCCAAATTTAGCTGACTCAGTAGCGAAGACTGCGGAGTACATCCAACTCAAAAACATTTAAAAATTACAATTAGCAAAAAATCTTTCTACTTTCTCGAAACTTTCATTGAGCAACAGACTATTCTCAAGAAGAGTGAGAAAAAATTCGACTGATCTAATGTTTAAGGTGTATCAACGATATTGCTGAAGAGCACATGGAATCATGTGATGTTAATTACTGGAATATTAATACTCTTATATACACAGCCGCTATTACTCTTAAAGAACACCTTGGAGAAATCTACAGTGAACAATGTAACGAAATTACTAAACGGAAACAACTTAGATGGAAAACAAAACTTGAAGAAAACATCAACAACGTGCGCCACCATATTGGATGGTTAACTACACCAATAAAATGTAAGGAGAAAAAATGAGTTTACACCTCACCACCTCTAACTTAGACAAAAATTAATGAAACCTTATGGCAACTCTTTATACCAAGCTCTTGAAGGAAAGCTAATCAATTTAAAACACCAACTCAGGACGATGAGCGAGAAACTCCGCTATCGCAAGCGAATTTTTGAGCGAGCCAGTATCAATCGCAACTTTGCTTACAACCTACAAATATTATACAAAGAGACGAGGAAATATCAATATTAAGAAAGCTCCTTCCTAAGAAGATCTACAATCATTCTGGTCGAAAATTTGGAACTAAAAGAGGGATTTCAACCTGAATGCATCATAGTTAAATACAATTGACTTATTTTTAAAAGTGAGCAGCATCTACACACCTATCTGACCAGTTTCACTGTGAAATTTACCTGGATTTGATCGCTCTCCCATGATCCTCCAAAATCACAATAAAGTATTTTATGTTTATATCAGGTGAAACCTTGTGGTGAGTAACATTGATTACCCGCCATCCTATATGAGATGACAGTAATAATGCATCTCGGAAGAGCGTGTTTGGTCATTTTCTTTGGTTTTTTTTTTCTTCATTGACTGGACTGTTGACTGTAAATTGAACTATAACATACTGTGGCAGATTGGGCTAGTGACTGTTAAATTACTTGGTCTTAGATAATGTTCATTGAATTATATATCCTTATACTGCGTATGTGTAGCTAGGTAGATCGAGCTGTTGAGATATAAATTGTATGTTCACAAAATGGAACTTATTGTCTCGGTAATGAACACAGCGCAGGTTTTCGGCCGGTAAGTCTATCGGAATGGCACAGAGAAGTGAACTACATCACAATGTGGTACCTACTTACAGTTAAGTGGACTGAACTATTGAGAAACAAGTGTAATTTAGTAGTGGTTATAGATACAGAGCAGCACATTTAAGAGGATATGAACTTAAGGTCAGAGGTTACACGTCGTATAATCTAGTCTACATGTCAAGCACCCTGGCTAGCTATTTGCTGGATACCCAAGACGCAACCCAATTTGGCCATCCTATATTCTCTGAAAGTATGCTCAGACCACTGGGAAATGTAAAACTAATTGAATCAAGGCACGTGATATAACAACTAATCGACTTACAGAACTAACTGAGCCTGCAGTCATAAAATTACAGTTGTAACTAACCGACTGCCCTCTCTGTTTCATGCTAGAAGGATTCTATGACTATGGCGTGTTCTACTGCCATATTGCCATGATGTGGTCAAGATCTGTGTTGTGTCTGTCTCATCATCATATTGTGTTCCTTCGTTGGGTTCCATCAGCATGCTGTGTTCCACTGCCACAATGTGTTCCACCATTACATTGTATTCCGCCGCCATGCTGTATTCTATCACCATTATGTATTCTTCCCCATAGCTATTGTGTTCCACCGCTATGGTGTGTTCCACTGCCATGGTGTGTTCCACCGCCTTCCTGTATTTCAGCGCCATCCTGTATTTCAGCGCCATCCTGTATTCCACACCATACTGCATGTTCTACTATACTGTGTTCCACCGTCATCATGTATTCCGCGCCGCCAACATGTATTTCGCGCCGCCAACATGTATTCCGCCGCCATATGTGCCCACCGCCATACTGTGTTCTAACGTCATTTTGTGAGCCATGCCAAAAGCAATCACATGATCGCCATCTTGTCTCTTAGAGACAAAAGCGTTTCTCTAAATTTCTAGAGTTGCAATTAGCTCATCGTTTGCTTAATTATGCCTTCGTGCATAGTTGTCATAGTAACAGATTTATGGGAAAATCTGTCTCAGTGAGTGCAATGAGAGTGCAGTGACAGTGCAGACAAGGTGCAGCAGTAGGGAGGCCTTAAACAGCAGAAGTAACCCGCTGTTTACGAGAGTCCAGTTGCAAATAGTGTGACATCAAGTGTAAACTAGATTAATGTATACACATGAGTATGCTTATACTTGTCTACTAGTATGTGTATGCTCATGTGTGTGTGTATGTGTGTGCGTGTACGCGCGTGTGTGCGTGAGTTATGCTGTTATATATGTGTTTATGTTTGACAGGTGGCGTTAAATACGAATATATGTATGTTCTTGCTGCTGTGCAAGTGTGTTTATGTGTTCATATGTATATAAGTGTGGCTGTGCTTGTGTATAAATTTATGACAGGTATTATGAGGTTATAAATGTAGGTGAGTGTCTGTGCGTATGTGTGTATATGCTATGTAATATTACAGGTGTATACGTGTGAATACGAGTGTGTTGAGTTGTATGTCGTATACATTCATACATATGCAAGCTTACACATACACATATGTTGTTGGAACTCCGTCGCTTACGACGACGAGGGTTCCAGTTGATCCGATCAACGGAACAGCCTGCTCGTGAAATTAACGTGCAAGTGGCTGAGCACTCCACAGACACGTGTACCCTTAACGTAGTTCTCGGAGATATTCAGCGTGACACAGTGTGACAAGGCTGACCCGTTGAATTACAGACACAACAGAAACAGGAAGTAAGAGTGGGAGAAAGTTGTGGTGAAAGAGTACAGCAGAGTTCACCACCATCCCCTGCGGGAGCCTCGTGGAGCTTTTAGGTGTTTTCGCTCAATAAACACTCACAACGCCTGGTCTGGGAATCGAAACCGCGATCCTATGCCCGCGAATCCGCTGCCCTAAACACTGGGTCATTGCGCCTCCACACATACACATATATACCGACATTAATATATGTATATAATACATGTACGTGTGTGTGTGTGTATATATATATATATATATATATATGCCTATATATGTATATATACACACAATATATATATATATATATATATATATATATATATATATATATATATATATATATGCATGTATTAGTGACGTGAATAGCAAGTAACAGGACGAAGCTTAATCAAAATGTAATCTTTGGATTTAAAATATTAAGAAAATTGAAGTAACTTTGACGTTTCGATTTTAAGCATATTTTCAGAAGGTTGGACATACAAATAGATAAACGAAATGTTGTTTAAGAAGTGAACCAGAAGAAATGGAACAATACATATTGGCAATATCATTGTAATACAGAAGGAACGATTGCTTCCATTGTTATATGGAAGCAACGACAAAGCCACAAAAATAAAAAAAAAGAGATTGATTCATTGTAATACGGAAGAAAGAACAGACCTCTGCAATACGAAAAATATCAAAAAACTGATCTATAATACAGAAGCACAGATATACTGTATTACATAAAAAAGGACAGGTGCGCTGTAATACAGATGAAAGCACAGACCCACTAAACGCAGACAACCAAACATAATTTCCGTAATGTATGTATGCCCGTATGTATGTATGCCCATATGCATACATCTAGTGATTTCCTCCGCACAGTCTGCTGGGTCCAGTCTTCACATGCATAGGTAAACAAGCCCTGGCTCACCGAGAGTTGATTACCTTCACCATGGTTTAGCTGGCCTGTGGAAGCCGTTGCCCGAGGTGTAGCTACTGTTGCATGCACACAGCTTCGAAGAGCCACAGCTAAGAGCTGGATGTCAGGTGAGGACCAAAGCGGCCGAACTACTTCAAAGAATACCACATGTTCCTCCATCAAAGCTAATGCCCCACCCCAACACTCCATGCACCAATAGAGGTGCAATTTCCTACGAACAGAGTAGGATCGCAAGAACTCCATGCCTTCATTCCCAGCAGACCATCAGTGTCCGAGCTGCGGCAGAACATTCCGAACGTGCATCGACATGATCGGCCACAGCCAGCCGCACTGTGACCCATCTTCTCTCATGTGATGTACCAGTGAAACATTTTTGGGTACCCCTTCGTATAAGCGTTCTACTGGTACAGAAACAATTGTAACGAATCATTTCTTTGTCTTCGGATTATGTATGTATATATATATATATATATATATATATATATATATATATATATAAATATATATATATATACATACACACGTACATACATTTACACCCTCACCCCCACACAATTGGAATTTATAAAAAAAACAAACAAAACAAAAGACGAAGACGGGTGTGTAAACAACAAACAGATGTATTAATTTAACACTCGAGAAGCGAGAAAGTCTTTTACATTTCGAGCCTACGCTCTTCAACAGAAAGAAACACAGCAATAAACAGAGTGAGAAAATTTTAAAAAGGTTTAGTGGCTAACGATCAATCATATTACCAAGATGTAGTGTCTCCGCCTACCCATGATTGTACTGTATAGTGAAATCTTCACTCGCTACGGAACAAGCCCTTAAAAAGACGACAAAACAGAATGTCTGTAGTGCAGAAGAAAAGACAGTGCTGCTGTAATACAGAAAAAAAGGACGAGCATTTTGTAATACAGACCAGCTGTAATACAAAAAAAAAAAAGAAAAAAATGGAGAGACTGACCGTAATACAGATGACAGGGCAGACCTACTATAATACAAAAGGAAGATGAATAAACCCACTGTAATACAGAAGAAAGGACTGACTCCTGTGATATAGAAAAAAGGATTACAGACACATAATGAACAAGAGAGGTCAGATCCTACTGTACTAAGCACAGCTGTCTTATTGTAAATGCATATCGGTTGGCATGATATCGCTGTTTTTCTCTGGAATTTCTATTTCACAAACGCGACACCAACAACAGCATCAACAACACCAAAACCACCATCAACGTTGCTATTACCACTATCCACTCCATGCAACAACGACAACAGTAATCATTACAAAATCTATTACTATAACGACAAAAATTAAACAATAATAACAGCGCTTTCACTAGCATTCAGAACAGTTATTGTAAAGAAAGCCGCAATCATAACAACTACTACTACGACTATATTTAAGGTAGTAAGTCATAATAATAGTAGTAACAATAACAATAACGATATACACAAAAATGGAGAGTAGTGACAATCTAAAACAATATATAACTACAGCAAGCTGATGAACAACACGAATAATTCCATCAAGAAGGAAAGAAAGGTGAAAACCTTAGCGGGAGAAGACGGGGGCAAATTAGAGGCGGAAGTTGGGGACTAAAGAGTTTTGATTAGGGGAATGTAGTGAATGACCAATGGCGTCTCTGTGTGAAACTAAACTGTCCGCTGTCTTAACGGAATCCGTCATATTGGGAAAGGAAAAGAAGTAGAGATAAAAATTTGTCTGACACCGAGGGTGTCACTGTTGTCAGATGTAAACCGTTGTGGTGACCAGCAGTGCCGCCTGGTGACTGGAATAGGACGAGAAACAATAATAAATATCAAACACAAATCTTTATGCACATTAATGGGAAAAATGGAGCCGAAGTTAGTGTGTCTCCCTGTCAAAGCATTTCCACCAACACCACCGTCACCAACACCGCTTCTATAACTTATTACCTCCGCTTACCATCATCACTATCAACAACATCACTACCATTAGGACCATCACCACCACCACCACCACCACCACCACCACCACCACCAGCAACAACATCAACAACAACACCGCTATCACTATAACTCGTCCTTCTCATCCTCCCCCTTCCTCTCCTCATTCTTCTTCTTCTTCTTCTTCTTCTTCTTCTTCTTCTTCTTCTTCTTCTTCTCCTCCTCCTTCTCCTCCTTCTCCTCCTCCTCCCCTTCCTCGTAAATGTAATGAAAATAATGAAACAGATTCTGACGAATTTGATATTCCTGAATTTCATTGACATATCCTTAATGTGGATGTTAGGAGTGATATGGATGTGATGGTATTGGTATTGTTGTTGTTGTTGGTGGTGGATTTGGTAGAACGGTGGTGTGATGGTGCTGATGGCGGGGCTTTTGTGTGAGGAACGTCACGATAGAGACACGAAGTGAATCTATGAAATAAATACCTGAGATTATGATGATGATGATGATGATGATGATGATCATCATCATCATCATCATCAGCATCAGCAGCAGCAGCAGCAGCAGCAGCAGCGACAGCAATAGCTGCACAAACAACAACATCACAATATCATTCTTATATATTAGTTTTGAATTATGGACGCAGATGCAGAATTGGAGTCTGGCTAATCATATATATATATATATATATATATATATATATATATATATATATAGTTCATTAAAAAAAACGAAGAAAAAACACAAGAAACAAAAAAAAACAACAACGTGAGGACGCGGTACATGCAAAGTATTAGCAGACGCTTAGGGAAGGAAAGAAACGTTTCGAGCAAAGCTCTTATTCAGAAACAAGAGACAGAGGAAAGTCTAAGAGAAACGGAAAACGGGGGGAAAAAAAGCTCCAACGATCTACATGTAGTTACATTTTGAAATGTGTGTGTGTGTGTGTGTGTGCGTATGCACACACACACACACACACACACACACACGACGATAGAATAAATATTAGGCTTACAAAGAACAAGTCATGAGGTCGATATTATCGACTACAAACCTCTTTAAGGCGGTGCTCCGGCAAGGCCGCAGTCAACTGATTGAAACAATTAAAAGAATTAAAGAATATATATATATATATATATATATATATATATATAGCTAGCACAGCGGATATATATATATATATATATATATATATATATATATATATATATATATATATATGGGAGAATATACAAATAATAACAACAGACGAGGACAGGTGGTGTAAATAACAAAAGTATATATATATATATATATATATATATATATATAGGGGGGGGAGTAAGCAGAAAAATAAGCGAAAATGCACATTGGAAATCAAAGAAAGTAAAGGCTTTTTATGAAAAGTAACGATAGATATATACAATTAGATGAACTGAAGTAGGAATAAAGGTAATAAAAGTCATTATTGTGAGTTGTTAAAGAGATTTAAAAGCATACCGGTTTCGTGAAATTACTATTCATTGCTCTGAATGCACACTGAATACTGAACGGAGTCAGGTCTTTTAGTCCCTTAGTAAAAAGATTATGTGTAAGGGAGGTAAGTAGTTCTGGATTTGGTGCAATTAGGGTAGATCTTTCGGTGCGAATGCCAAGCAGTACAGCATGTTGTTTCTATACTATGAAGTCGACAAAATCCAAAACAAGTAATACGCATACGTGAAATAAAAAATATAGAATGGCGACAATTTATCCATCGTTCCCTGTGTGTGTGTATATATATATATATATATATATATATATATATATATATATATATATATATATATATATATATATATATATATATATATATATATATATATATATATATTTGCGTGTGTGCATGTGCGTGCATGTGTGTATATGTATAGGCGCAGACGTGGCTATGTGATAAGAAGTGTGCTTCCAGATCATATGGTTCAGAGTTCAGTCCTCGTGGACAAGTATCTTCTATTAGAGTCACGAACCAACTAAAGCCTTGTGAGTGAATTTGGTAGACGGGAACTCAAAGAAGCACGTCGTATATATGTACGTGTGTGTATGTGTGTGTGTGTATGTGTATGTATGTGTATATATATGTGTGCGTATATATGTGTATAAATATGTATATACATATGCATATTTGTAGGTGCCTGTACATAAATACATATATATATATACATATATACATACATATATATATATATATATATATATATATATATATATATATATATATATATACATGCATACATATATATATATATATAAATATATATATATATATATATATATATATATATATATATATAATAGGGATAAAAATCCAAATTTACAGGTAAAAACTCAATTAAATTCAATTTATTAAAAATTAAAATTAAATTAAGTTTCACAGTATATAATATATAAATATATAATTTAGAGAAAAGAACGAAAGTTCATGAACTCATCCATGAAAATCCACAGTCACATATATAAAAATTAAATAAGTAAATACACTAAAAAGAACCATAATAAAATACAAAATAATAATCATAAAATAAAATAATATAATATAATATAATACTATTTTATTATATTATATTATTTTATTTTATGATTATTACTTTGTATTTTATTATAGTTCTTTTTAGTGTATTTACTTATTAAATTTTTGTATATGTGACAGTGGATTTTCATGGATGAGTTCATGAACTTTAGTTCTTTTCTCTAAATTATATGTATATATATATATATATATATATATATATATATTTATATACATACATACATACAACACACACACACACACACACACACACACACACACATATATAAGCTCTATGCATACTTAAGTCTGAACGAATAGGTGGACACACTCTCATATACATAAAGCAAGTGTCTTCTACTAGAGCCTCGGGCTGACCAAAGCCTTCTGAGTGGATATGGAAGTCGGAAACCAAAATAAGCTCATCGTGTATATATGTATATATACATACATGTGCGTAAGTGTGTGCGCGCGTTAGTGTATGTGTATGTATGCATTTGTGTGTGTGTGTGTGTGTATGTGTGTGTGTGTGTGTGCGTGCGTGCGTGTTTGTGTCATTGTCCCCAGCACCGCTTAACAACCAGTATTGGTGATTATACATCTCTGTAACTTAGCGGCACGGCCAAAGTGGTCGATAGAGAAAAGTGCCAGTCTTAAAAAAGTTCTATGGTCGAATCGCTCGACTAAAGTTCTTAAAGGCAGTGCCCCAGCATGGTCGCAGTCTAATGACTGAAACAAGTAAAAGATAAAAGATAAAAGAGATATATGATAATAGTGATTAATATATACACGATACCTCTATTATATGAGTGCTTTGTGTGTGTGTGTGTGTGTGTGTGTGTGTGTGTATATGTATACGCATACTAACGAAAACTCACATTGCACAAGTGTACAGTGTACACCACACAGACTCACGTATACACACGAAGTGATTACGATAGGGTAACGCGGGTTTATTTTCTGTCATAAGTACAGTGTCCCCTGGAAGGACCCGTTGAGGCACTGGTGGGGTCCCAGTGAGGTTTCTAGCGGGCTCCCGGTGTGGATTCGGTGGAACTTCGTTGGGTTCCGGAAGGCAAGAGCTAAAAGTGTCAGTCTAAAGCAATACTATATGATGCTTTAATAAAACAAACAGCGTCACATATTATTGACAGTACAGCAGGAGTTTGTGCTACTGAGATGGTAGTGGTGGTTGTGGTGGTGGGTGGAGTGGCTGGTGCTGTTGTTGTTGTTGCTGTTGTTGTTGTTGCTGTTGTTGTTATTGTAGTGGTTTTGATAGCAGAGAAGTGGGCGGAGGTAGTGCTATGGATGGGGTTTGGTGCTAAAACATCTTCCTAAAACGTTATAACTTCCTTATTTGTAAGTGATGGAAGAAGAGTGAAGACGGGAAACGAATCCTGCGCCAGTGATCATGGACTGCGTTATATTGGGCATATGTGTGTGTGTGTATATGTATATTTATTTATATATATATGTATATACATACACACACATACACACACACACACACACACACACACACACACACACACACACACACACACACACACACACACATTCAGTCATTAGAATGCTGCCAAACTGGGGAACAACCTTGAAGTTTTTAGTCGAACAAATCGACTCCAAAAGTTATTATTATTATTATTATTATTATTATTATTATTATTATTATTATTATTATTATTATTATTATTATTATCATAATTGAATTAGTTTCACAATTGAATCATCATCATCATCATCATCATCATCATCATCATTATTATTATTATTATTATTATTATTATTATTATTATCTTTTGCTAAGCTTATTCTATCAGTTACGTTTTGCTGAACCGCAAACGAAAACAAACCAATACCAATTAAGCAGTGGTGGGAGACAAGCACAAACACTCATACACACAGCCCCTGCCCATATATATATATATATATATATATATATATATAAAATTCAGCTTACGTTGAAAGTCAACAAAGTTTCCCTTTGGAAGCGTTGAGATGTATTGAAAGATACAGCTAAGCAAATAATTTTATTCTCAAACGCAGAATAATGCTAATAATATAACATGAACAGGATAAACTATCCATATTTTGATGACAGACTTTTCTGCAAAATATGGATAGTTTATCCTGTTCATGCTATATTATTATCATTATCCTGCGTTTGAGAATAAAATTATTTCCTTAGCTGTATTTTACACACACACACACACACACACATGATGGGCTTCTTTGAGCTTCTATCTACCAGATCCACTTGCAAGCCTTTGACCAGCTCGCGGCTATATTAGAAAACACTTGGCCACTCGGAACGGTGTGGTTGGGAAGCAAACTTCTTACCACGCGGCCACGCCTGTATGAGCGTGTATACATACATACATACATACACACACACACACACACACACACATACACACACACACACACACACACACACACATATGTATACATATATATACGTATACTTATTTATATGTTTATATATTCGTGTATTGAATACAGTTTGTTCTGTGTTTGTTCTATCAAAACTATGAATATCATTCCAGTTCTCCACGATACGTTCAGTAGGTTGCACTTAACTATATGCACTTTATACAGAAGGCACTTCGAGAAAATCTTCTACTAACGGAAGTTCGTATTCTCTCTGCCGTAAGTCATCATTAAACGCGCTATCGTTCATCATTTCTTCCTGCTTTCTTCGAAATTATGAAGATGTTTGAATTCTTTCTTAATATATGAATGCTTAGTAACTAACTGTTCTACACTAACACCCACTGGCTTTATCATTCAATCATCTTCGGCTCTTCAGCTTCACAAATACATACATACATACATACATATAATATATACTTGTATATATATATATATATATATATATATATATATATATATATATATATATATATATGTATGTATGTATATGTGTGTATATATATGCATGAATTACACATCGTAAACCTACCTACGTGCACAATCTTCCTACATACCTACATACATTTGTGCATACGTTGTTGCCTTTCTGCGTGTTTACCTACTTACATACACACTTAACAATCTATCTATCTATCTATCTATCTATCTATCTATCTATCTATCTATCTATCTATCTATCTATCTATCTATCATGGACCTATGTGTCTGTCTGTCAATTTCTTTGTGGCTGTTGTCTTTTTTCTCCCTTCTTCCCGCCTTGCTCTCTCCCCCTCTCTCCCTATATATATCTTTCTATCCAGAGACTTATATGTATGACTGTCATTCAATCTTTTGCTGTCTATCTGTCTCTTTTCTTTCCTACCACATTTGTCTCTGTCTCTCTGCTTGCCTGTCTGTCTGTATGTATGTATGTATGTCTGCATACCTGCCTGTTTGTTTATCTGTCTCACTCTCTCTCTCTCTCTCTCTCTCTCTCTCTCTCTCTATCTATCTATCTATCTATCTACCTGTCTATCCATTCATCCAATCATCTAATTATTAAACACGGCTATTTATTTAATTCCTTCTCCTTTATCCCCCTCCCCATCCTCCTCGTACTCCTGTCTCCACCAATCTCACTATCCCTTCATTTATCCTCTACATAACAAATTACTTCAAACTTACCACAACCTTCTTCGGTCAGTAGAGTCAAAACTGAAACAATAATTCAACATCTCATACGCCATTGCTGTGTGATGTACCCAGCTGAGCAACTTTTCTTTCCACTAACAAAATCTATAAATTTAAATCAACAACATGCATTAGTTTCGGCGAGGTCGACAATTCCTCCAGTCTATGCACTTCCTTCGAGTAAGTGGCAACTAGAAACCAAAGACTATGTCATTTTTTATCTTGAAATGGACGTTTGCTTTTAGTGGTCATGTGACGATTCATATTTGAAACTATTGGCCAATTAGATTACAGTAAAGAATTTCAGAAATTCTTTGATTTATATAATCTAGATTTGGGTTCGAAATTAATCTGGGAGAAGTTCTCCATTCTCATAAAGTCTCCATTCGTTTCTATCTATCTATCATCATGGACGGACGGTAGACACATCGGCTCCCATGTAAGTTGCATTTTTCACCTCTTAAAAGACCTATTTTGTTTTAAAATTTTGTATAAGTTGTGTATAACACAAAATACTTCGTGAACATATATTTTTCAAATCGGAAATAGCTCTATTTAGAGCCTTATTTCCAAAAATTCAAACATATCTTCCTCGTTCCTAGCCATATTCTTTAAAACGAATATGGCTAAGGTTTTCAACGAGGCCGACTTCCCGCTCCTAATGCCAGAGGCGAAAACACTTAATGCCGTTCCGCATGAACGCAGACAAGTGATGAAGAAGAGCAATGATTCTGAGTCAACTGCTGCTGCCTCAACCACCACCACTACCACCATCACGTGTACAAACTCTGCTGCTACAGCAGTCTTGCCTGCCACCGTCACCAGTGACAACAACAACAACAACGACAAAGACAACAACAACAACAGCAACAACAACGACAACGACACAAATGTCCTTGCTAACACGACCACTGTCCTCACCACTGCTACTACCAGTGACAATAACAACAGCAACAACAACAGGACACCGACCTTCAACACCAACACCACCACTACTTCGACAAACTCTGCCGCCACTACCACCACCTTTGAACCTGGCAGTACCAACACCACTGTCAATACCACCATCAACAACTACAAGACGAACAAGATAAACAACACCACAAACGCCACAAACAACATATCTGCCAGCATCACAAAAACAAATTTTGCCGATGCAACGAAAGAAAAAAGAACAATATTAACATTCACCCAAAAACAAATCAATGACACAAAATCCCTTCTCACGAAAGAAGGTGACACTGTACACATACACGTACCAAAAGCAATTATTGAAAATACAAACAAGAAGCACATATCATACAGACTTATCAACAAGAAAACGAAGCGACCGGAGAACTTCTCCACCCAAAAAATTGAGATTTGTCTCAAACCGATATGGCCCTTTCAAAGTCATGTTACTTGGGGACGAAAATTTGCCACGGTCCTAGTACGCTTTAAGAGCGAACAGTTAGCGAAGGAATTTTCAACACTCTCTCTCCACACAGATGACTTGGTGATGATACCGAGTTATCTTGGACAGAGAGTGACGAAGGTGACAGTAAAGAATGTCCCTTCACAAGTGGAAACACAGTGGATAGTAGGTTCTATATGCCTCGAAATGGAGGAGGCAAATATATTAGAAATTGCTACTGCAGAGGAGAAAAACTGGGAAGGGGGAAAAAAAGTCGAAGTCCTCCTCCACATCACTGAAGAGGAGTGCCAAAAGATCCCCACACACATCCAACTGGCAAAGGACCACAAGTTATATGTAGTGGTGGAAGGAAGGCGGCCACGTTGTTATGTATGCGGCAGCGAGGCACACCTCAAGGACAGTTGCCCAACCGCCGCCAACCAAAAAAAGCAACAAGGGCAACCACCAAAACCCGGAAAAAAAACCCTACTACCAACACCACCATCAACAATCAAAACAAGAGAAACACAAGCAACACTGGCAACTGAGAAGACAACAACATCTGCAAAAACAACAAGTGAGGAAGCAGGGGAAAAGAAAGAAAATTCCAAGACTGTTTCCCCTTCCCCCACATCACACACACCTCACACAAATAACAAGCCATCAGCACCAACAAAAACAGCAACACAACCACTCACACAAGCACACACAGACGCTCACAATTTGCCCCTACCCCCTTCCGATTCCTCAGAACCTTCGTCGGAAGATGAAAGTAATGAGGAATGGCAAATAGCCCAGAAAGGAAGGAGGAAGAGGAGCAAGAAAAGAAAAGCAAACACAAACAAAGCAGGGAGATACACAACTCCCGAAAACACTCCAGACACCAACACAAGCACACACAACTACAACACAAGCAACAAAACCCCAAAAGCAAGTACACACACAATGCTCACTGCCATCAACACAAAAAACTCAGAGTTGATGGAATACATCAACACAAAAACAAACATAACAAACGAAGACATAAAAACCAGCAACCACCCATACACAACACCGCCAGAACACATCAAAATACTACACATAACACCAACCCTGCACCACACACTAAAATCTATTTTTCCAAAGGCAGTTGGCAAATGCCAAAAATACCTGGCGAAAAAACTATATAGTGATCTCCTCGAAGAAAACCCGAAGGAGGAGACACAAAAACTCTCAAACGGTAAGTGACTCTCTTTATAAAACTTTAACACTCAAATCAAAATGATGCTCAAGATTGGTTGTGTAAATGCGCGTGGCTTGGGGTCCCCTTGGAAACAAGGGTACCTCCTAAATGACATAAAGTCACATAAACTAGAAATCATAGCCATAAGCGAGACCAGACTCCATGATCCGCGGGCCCTATCGTCCATGTTTGGCAGACAGTTTAACATTTATTTTTCTCCCTGTCTGCCGAGAATGGGCGGTAGTGGCACGGCGGTACTCTTTCACAAGAGTCTGGATCTCGAAGTAAAGACAGTATTCATAGACCCGGAGGGTAGATTGGTTGTTCTGGATGTCGATGGCAGCGATGGGTGTGCTTTTCGACTCATATCAGTATACGCACCACCTTTAACAGGTAGGCCGGATTTCTTCCGACGTCTAGAAGTATTCCTAGGAACGTCTCGTCCTTTACTTTTAGTGGGGGATTGGAATGCTACCTTGGACACGCATCTAGACTATGTGGGCAGAGATAGGAATAGACGGGGATGCAAATGCCTCAAAGACCTGCTCAGACGCTTTCAACTGTTTGACAGGTACCGACTCGATTACCCGAATGCACCAATGTGGACATGGACAAACCGCATCGGGTCGTCGAGATCGTATCTAGATAGAATACTGTGTAGGAGAGTAGATAGAGATAGCATAGGGTGTCCACAATTTCACATAGTCAGCTACACGGATCACAAACTTGTGACGTGTACGCTAGACTTAGATAAGACACATAGGCAGGGCTCCGGTTACTGGAAACTAAACGCGTCTTTCCCGTCGAGACCAGTTTTCAGAGACCGGATTAGCACGTTAGTAAAGAGGGCTTTGACAGGAGCCATCATCAATAACAAATGGTGGTTTGCCCTCAAGAGAGCAATAAAAGCAGAAGCGGTTAGGTATAGCAAAGCACTAGCCATAGACAGAAACAGAGTAGAGGGTGAACTAGTTAAGAAGCTAGAAGAGGCAATTAGAAGTGGCATCGCATCCGACGTTTTGGCGGCGAGGTTGGCCCTTGACCAACACTTCAACGCCAAACACGAAGGGTGCGTTGTCAGGGCTAGGATGCGTGCTCTAAGAAACGAAGGTGTTGGAGCCGCACGAGAGGCCCGGGTGGCGGAGGCGCAACAGGGCAACAAAGCCACCATTCGGTCTCTGGTGGACGAACAGGGGCGCGAACTGCTCGAGCCAAGCAAAATGTGTGAGGCCTTTCAGCGGCACTTTGCTCGACTGTTTGGGACGAATGGCGAGCGAGAACGCAGGGTGGACTTCAGTGCCTACCTGCACAGCCTGCCACGACTCTCGGCAAGAGAGGCGGAGTGCTGCGAAGGTGCCATCACGGCGGCGGAAGTGAGGGACGCGATGGCGGGATGCTCGAGGGACAAATCTCCGGGTTTGGATGGTCTGCCCTACGAGCTTTACAACTGTAAGCCAGACTTGTTTGGAGACGTCTTGGTGGCGGTGTACTGCAACTGGCAGCAAAACGGGAGCATTCCCGGTTTTGTGAGTCGAGGAGCCGTAACGCTGCTGAAGAAAGATCCAAACAAGGGGGACGTCATAGATAACTTTAGGCCCATCACTCTGCTCAATGCAGACTTGAAAATTTTGGCCAAGGTGTTAGCCAAGCGGTTGGCGCTTGTCATCGAGAAACTGATCGGCAAGGCGCAAACGTGCGCGGTGCCGGGCAGGAGCATCCATGACAACCTCCATCTGATGCGCTACATCATAGAGAGGGTAGTTAAGGAACCTGGCATGGGTGGGGCCCTGATCAATTTAGATCAATCGAAAGCTTTCGATAGGGTAGACCATCAATACTTGGAGGCTGTCCTCATAGCAGCCGGCTTCGGTCCCATTTTCCGCGGCTGGATGGCTGCCTTGTACAGAGGCATCCGTTCGGTAGTTCGCGTCAATGGGCATCTATCAAGACCCTTCGACATTGCACGTTCGGTCCGTCAGGGATGCCCCCTCTCGTCGCTTCTGTACGTGTTGACTCTCGAGCCACTACTGCGGAAGCTGGCGACGCTGAGGGGCATCCCGCGAGAGTTGGGATGCGGGACGAGCGTGTCGGCATACGCGGACGACGTCACCGTCATAGTGTCTAGCCAAAAGCACATCGAGCTTGTCGGCGAGACACTGAGAGACTACGAAGCGGTAACGGGAGCGAAAATCAACCGGGATAAGTCAGTGGGCTTGCGGCTCGGCACCTGGAGAAGCAACCCCATGCCGTCAAGTAGCGCCTCCGTCGTGGGACGCTGGACTGACGGTCCGGTTGAGATGCTCGGGGTCTGGTTTGGTCCAGACCTCCAAACGGAGAAGAACTGGGACGAGATAACGAGAAGGGTGGCCACTCTAGCCCGGCAATGGGCCGAGAGGAAGCTTTCCCTGAAAGGTCGGGCGGAGGTGGCGAACACGTACATCGCGTCCGTCATCTACTACCGCCTGACCGTCGTTCCTTGTCCCGACCCTACCATCACCAAACTGGAGCGCATCCTCTTCCGCTTCTTGTGGAAAGGAAGCGTTCCGATGGTTAGGCGATCCGTTTGCTGCCAACACCCGTTAAAAGGAGGACTGGGCATGCCGTGGTTGATGATGCGCAGACACGCGCTGAGACTGCGACATCTCCGGCTCTACGTAGACAGCGGTGAACAGGTGTGGTCACCGTTTGTGCGGCGCGCTTTCCCGCAGCTCGTCTCCATGACCGAACTGCAGTCATGGATCAAGAAGAGGCCGAGGAAGGGCGAATGGCACCGCGAGTGTCGCGCTGCTCTTCGGCAACTCCAACAACCCGGGTCAACCTTGAGCGACTGCATCACAACTAACGCATTCTATAGTGGATTAGTGGAGGGAAGGTACGACGACGATCTCGGGGCGAACCTGGGCGTCGACGAGGAATACCTGACCCGCCTGTTTAAGACGACCTTCGGGCCGGGACCTATGGACAACTTCCAGAGATCCCTGGCCTGGCAGTGCTATCGAGAAGCACTACCCGTTCGGGATAAGCTCTACAGGCATGGCTCGAGAAACACGGGGCCGACCTGTCCGAGATGCCGGCAGAGCGACGAAACCGTTCTGCACGCACTCGTACAGTGTCCCACCATTTCCGAGCTGTGGGCTTACGTCGAACAACTGCTATCGCGTGTGGGACGAGTCGGTCTATCAGCCGAGTCTATCGTGAATATTGTCGCGCCTCCTTCCTTTAAACGGGAAGGAAGAGCTATTTTCATCGTACTTGTGGCTATGGCGAAAGAATGTGTATGGTGGACGCGTCTGAAAGGTCTAGAGACAAAGACTTTCCTCTCTGGGCAATCTCTCATCAACTTCTTCAAGTATCACCTGAAGAGGAAGTTGAGAGTAGAAAGGGAAGTCTTGTCTAGTGAATGCTTCAAAAAAAGATGGGTGAATGTAGCAAGGATGGCACGTGTGAACGACGGAGCCATCTTGAGCATAACCCTATGAACAAGAAAAAAAAAATAAAACAAAAAGGCAAAAGAGAGTCACTTACTGTTATAGTTTCTTCAATGAGAATATTGACCAAGGTTACCGTGGTCTTTTCCGTGGGCTTTTCCTTCCACGGCTAAACCTAAACTGTCCTCCCCTCTTTTTACACGAGAACATTACTGTGTGATACACGATCCCTATTGATCGGCCTTTCCTTTTCTTTTTTTTTTCGATCCCTTTTGATCGAACTGCCCCTTTTCCCCTTCCTACGATCCCTTTTGATCGACACCACCAATTTTTTTTTTTTTTTTTTTTTTTTTTTTTTTTTTCCTTCCTTCCCCCTCCCAAAAAGAAAAGCTCTACACTGTATTTGTCCCATCTTCGTTGAGCCCTGTGTGGCTAATAAAAGAAATGTATCTATCTATCTATCTATCTATCTATCTATATATATATATATATATATATATATATATATATATATATATATATATATATATATATATATATCTGGCCGGGGCCTATGGATAATTTCCAGAGATCCCTGGCTTGGCAATGCTATCGAGACGCACTACCAGTTCGAGAGAAGATCTACAGACACGGTTCGAAAACCACCGGACCGACCTGCCCGAGATGCGGTCAGAGCGACGAAACCGTTCTGCACGCACTCGTGCAGTGTCCAGATATTTCAGAGCTGTGGACCTTCGTCGAACGGCTGCTGTCGCGTGTGGGACGAGCCCACTTATCAACCGAGTCTATCATGAATATTGTTCCGCCACCTTCCTTTAAACGGGAAGGAAAAACGGTTTTTGTAACACTGATAGCTATGGCAAAAGAATGCGTGTGGTGGACGCGTTTGAAAGGTCTACAGACAAACACTTTCCTCTCTGGTCAGTCCCTCGTCAACTTTTTCAAGTACCACTTGAAAAGGAGGATGAGGATAGAGAGGAAAGTGTTGTCGAATGAAAGTTTCAATAAAAAAATGGGTAAATGTGGCAAGAATGGTAAGAATGAAAGACGACACCATTTTAAGCATAGACTTGTAACAAAAAGAGACAAAAAGAGAGAAGGTACTTACTTTCATGTACCTTTTAAAAAAAAAGCCTGAGGTGACCGTGGTCTTTTCCGTAGGCTTTTCTCTCCACGGATAAACTTAATCTGTTCCCCGTTTTTTACATCGACTGTGATACACGATCCCTATTGATCGCCCCCCCCCCCCCCACGTTTTTTTTCTTTTTCTTCCCGCGATCCCTTTTGATCGAAATTATCCCCCCCCCCCAAGAAAAGCTCTACTTTGTAATTTGTCCATTTTCTGTATTTAGCCCTGTGTGGCTATAATAAAAAGATATCTGTCCGTCCGTCCGTCCGTCCGTCCGTCCGTCTGTCTGTCTGTCTGTCTGTCTGTCTATCTATCTATCTATCTATCTATCTATCTATCTTTTGTCTATCTATCCGTATCACCTGAAGAGGAAGGTGAGAGTAGAAAGGGAAGTCTTGTCTAGTGAATGCTTCAAAAAAAGATGGGTGAATGTAGCAAGGATGGCACGTGTGAACGACGGAGCCATCTTGAGCATAACCCTATGAACTAAAAAAAAAAAAATCCAAGAAAAAAAAAAGAAAACAAAAAGGCAAAAGAGAGTCACTTACTGTTATAGTTTCTTCAATGAGAATATTGACCAAAGTTACCGTGGTCTTTTCCGTAGGCTTTTCTTTCCACGGCCAAACCTAAACTATCCTCCCCTCCTTTTACACGAGAACATTACTGTGTGATACACGATCTCTATTGATCGCCCTTTTTTTTTTTTTTGATCCCTTTTGATCGAACTACCCCCTTTTCCTTCCTACGATCCCTTTTGATCGACCCCCCCTTTTTTTTCCTTCCCCCTCCCAAAAAGAAAAGCTCTACATTGTATTTGTCCCATCTTCGTTGAGCCCTGTGTGGCTAATAAAAGAAATGTATCTTTTGTCTATCTGTATATCTTTCTCTCTGTTTATCTATTTGACTACCTTATCAATCTAGCTAGGTATTTATTTTCCTTTGGTGAATTTACAAGTAAATTGTTGAAGAATATAATATGCACAAACATGTACAATCAGCCTGTTTAGTCTATTTGATAACAGGTTCACTCAGCTCAATAATTCTTAAATCTTCAGAATTAGCAAGATTTGACAGGGAAAACCAGATAAAGATGAGTACATTCAGAATACATCATCAAAACTTCGAAATAGAAACATTATTTCTACCCGAAAGTAAATAACATTTATAGGGAGAACAGGAGAGGGAGAGAAACTAATGAGATATAATAAGATACAAGGTATGTGGAGAATGGCTTTATACAGCACGAAGTTTCAAAGCGACGAAAATATTTTGACGCAAATTAAATTGCAATTTAAATGTTGAAGTGAATCTAACAGTATTTTGTATGTTCTTAAATGGCTTATAAACATCTTACACGCTGCAATTATTTTTGTTTCAGCGCACGATCTCAGATCAAGTCACTTGCTATGCAAGTACATCTCCGGTATTATACAATATCATAGTAAGCCATTAGTATGAAAAATCCCGGACAAGGTCAATCTTGGATAACATTCTTTGTGCCAATGGAATTACTAATGTTCGAAAGCGGATCTTCTTCTTCTTCTTCTTCTTCTTCTTCTTCTTCTTCTTCTTCTTCTTCTTCTTCCTTCTTCTTCCTTCTTCTTCCTTCTTCTCTTTTCCTTCTTTTCTTCTTCCTTCTTCTCCTCCCCTTCCTTCTCCTCCCCTTCTTTCTCCCCTTCCTTCTCCTCCCCTTCCTTCTCCTCCCCTTCCTTCTCCTCCCCTTCCTTCTTCTCCCCTTCCCTCTCCTCCCCTTCCTTCTTCTCCCCTTCCTTCTCCTCCCCTTCCTTCTCCTCTACTTCCTTCTCCTCCCCTTCCGCCTCCTCCTCCTCCCCCTCCTCCCCCTCCTCTCTCTCTGTCCTTCTCTCCTCTTCCTACTCCCCTTCCTTCTCCTCCGCTTCCTTCTCCTCCCCTTCCTTCTCCTCCTCTTCCTTCTCCTCCCTTTCCTTCTCCTCCCCTTCCTTCTCCTCCCCTTCCTTCTCCTCCTCCTCCCCTTCCTCCCCTTCCTTCTCCTCCACTTCCTCCCCTTCCTTCTCCTCCCCTTCCTTCTCCTCCCCTTCCTTCTCCTCCCCTTCCTTCTCCTCCCCTTCCTTCTCCTCCCCTTCCTTCTCCTCCCCTTCCTTCTCCTCCCCTTCCTTCTCCTCCCCTTCCTTCTCCTCCCCTTCCTTCTCCTCCCCTTCCTTCTTCCCTCATTCTCATCCCCCTTCGTTTTCCTCCCTCCTTCCCTTCTATTCTTCCTCCTTCCCTCTCCCCTTCCTCCTCCTCCTCTCTCTCTGTGTCCTTCTCTCCTCTTCCTCCTCCCCTTCCTTCTCTTCTTATTCTTTTTCTCCCCTTCTCCTCCTCCTCCCTCTTCTTCATTTTCTTAGTCTCCTTCCATCCCTCCACTTCTTCCTCTTTCTTCCACTTCTTCCTCTTCCACTTTTTCTCCTCCTCCCCTTCCTCTTCTTGCATGTATGTGTGTGAGCGCGCGCGCGCGCGTATTTTTTGGTTCACACGTCTTATGATTAAATAAATATGGTTCCATCATTACATAATACATATTATGTAATCGTTATGATAATCTCATTGTTCTTTTCCAAGTGTTTAAAGATATCATATGAAATTTTCCCCATGTGTTATTGAAATCATTGTAAACCGTGGAATAAATGTAATATCCACAATCCCACACTTCATTACTTATTTCTACTCAGCGACTAAAGGTAACTTTTGATTTTAAGTTTTTGTGAAGCTACTTTTTCTAATGAAGAAATTTTCTTTCCTATGCATTCTGAAAGCTGGCGGTTACCAGAGTGCTGTCTAGATTCCCGAGTCCGTTTTGTTTATATATATATATATATATATATATATATATATATATATATATATGATTCAGTCAACTACAAACCTTTCTTGTGTCAATACTAGAGAAAAGTGCTAGAAATGGTAGAACGTCAGCTAAATATCTTTGCTTGTCTAGTTCCATCACTGTGTATATATGTAAGAGTGACTGTGTGGTAAGTAGCTTGCTATCCAACCACATGGTTCCGGGTTCAGTTCCACTGCGTGGAACCTTGGGCAAGTGTCTTCTACTACAGTCTCGGACCGACCAAGTGGATTTGGTAGACAGAAACTGAAAGAAGCCCGTCATATATATATATATATATATATATATATATATATATATATATATATATATATATGTGTGTGTGTGTGTGTGTGTGTGTGTGTGTGTGTGTTAGTCCTCCCACCATCGCTTGACAACTGATGTTGGTGTGTTTACGTCCCCGTCATCTAGCGGTTCGGCAAAAGAGACCGTAGTATAAGTACTAGACTTACAAAGAATAAGTCCTGGGGTTGATTTGTTCGACTAAAGGTGGTACTCCATCAAGTGACTCAAACAAATAAAAGAATAAAAGAATAAAAAGAATATATATATAGGTGAAATTTGCAGAAAAACAAAAGACTAAGGCAGGTGTATAAACAACAAGCAGGTGTGTATTAGTTTGACGCTCGGGGAGGTGAGAAAGTCTTTTACATTTCGAGCCTACACTCATCAATAGAAAAGAATAAGAGAAAATAAACAGAGAGAGAATTTAAAAAAAACTTATAGATTTAGCTATCAAGCATGGCGGCTGGTTGGGACAAACTGGTTTGACAGGAGATGTAGAAAGAAGGGGAGATAATAAAGTATTGGCGATCCCAAAATGAAGGTGCGCGCGCGCGTGTGTGTAAGAATATGTGTGTGTGGATAGAGGCTAGTAACTTTGACGTGTGTGTAAGTGTATGTGGGTGATGGTGTGTGGGTGTGTAGATGATGGTATGTGGTGTGGGTGCCGGGAAGTGGTCAGTGCTAGTTTGTGTGGAGTGGTGTGGGGTGGTGTAATGTGGTCTGTTGGTGTGGTGGAGTGTGGTGTGGGGGATGTGTGGTGTGGGGGATGTGTGGTGTGGGGGATGTGTGGTGTGGGGGATGTGTGGTGTGGGGGATGTGTGGTGTGGGGGATGTGTGGTGTGGGGGATGTGTGGTGGGGGGGATGTGTGGTGTGGGGGATGTGTGGTGTGGGGGATGCGTGGGGATGTTGTGGGGATGTGGAGATAGGGTAGGAATGTGGGTGTGAGTTGGAGGTGTGGGAGTGGGGTGTGGTGGTGTGGGTGTGGGTGTGGATGTGGGTGGAGAGGGTATCAATGAAGAGAGAAGGTGGGTAGGAGTGAAGGGATAGTAGTGTTGAAGAGGTGGGAGCAAGTGCGACAGCGTGGGCGGGAGCAGGGGAACGAGCCAGGTTGGGAGATGGGGTTAGGGAAGAAACTGTGGATCAGGAGGTCACGCAGGTTGTGGACTCGTTTGAAAGAGGGAAGGGGTAGGTTGGGGAAAATGTGCGAGGTGGAGGGGTCGGAATGGAGTCGCCGGAAGGCTCGGAGATGGTGCATTGGAGGGGAAGGGTAGAGGGATGGTAGGTGCGGGTAAGCGGGAGAGGGCAACAGCGGGCGGGTGTGGGGAGAGAGAGAGAAGAGGCACGGTTCACGGAACGTGCTCCGGCAAGGGCTGTGTGGATAGTGGTGAGGGGATATCCACGAAGTATGAAGTGGCGAGCCATGAGTTGTGACTGAATCTCAAAGTTATGGTTGTCACTGCAGAGCCTGCGCAGACGGAAGAATTGGGAGTAGGGAATGGAGAGTTTAGTGTGTGTAGGCTGGGAGGAGTATAAGTTAAGGTTTGAGTGTGAGTCTGTGCATTTGTAGTGGATGGAGGTAGTGAGAGCAGAGTGGTGTATGTCGACCGAAATGTCGAGAAATGCGACGGATGTGTTAGAAATAGTGAGTGCAGGAGAATCCAAGGACAGGATGGAAGGATTGTACAAGAGAGAGGAAGAAGTCTAGTTGTCCGCTGGAGAGTGAAGTCGCACGGATACAGTCATGAATATAACGACCGTATAGTTCGGGAGTGGGACCAATGAATCGTGAGAATATTTGGGCCTCAACGTAGCCAACGAACAGGCTCGTATAGTTGGGGCCCATGGCCACTCCTGAGACCTGTTGGTAAAAATCTCCCGCGAACGAGAAGCAGTTGAGTGAGAGAACAAGTTCGGCCAGACGAAAAGGTGTGGGGGTGTCAGGTTGGGGATTGGGTCGAAGGTTTAGGAAGTGTTTGGGTGAAAGGAGTCCTTCATTGTGTGGGATCACCGTATGTAGACTCTTGGTATCAAGAGTGAAGAAAGTTTAGAGGGGCCAGGAGGGAAGGAGAAAGAGTTGAAGAGACCGAAAGAGTTGAAGAGTTGAAGAGACTGGTTAGTGTCATGGATGTTGTAGGGGAGGGAAGCCAATAGGGGGGCAAGGACACGGTCGCGGTATTTAGAGATAGTTCTGTGAGGCAGTTACAGACGGAGACGATGGAGCGGCAAGGGTTGTTGGGCTTGTGGATTTTGGGAAGTAAATAGTGGGGGTGTATGGAGTGCGGACAATGAGGTTGGAGGCGGTAGGAGGAGATAATGTCATGGATAGTGGAGGACACAGTCTGTTGGTAGTTAGGCGTCTGGTTGGAGGACGGAGAGCAATAGAAGGAGGTGTTTTGAAGTTGGTGGGACGCCTGCGAATGTTAAACCGGTCCACAACACGATGGCAGATGCTTGCAAAATGATCGACTGCTTGAAACCGGCCAGGAGCTGGCGTCCAGTGGGATGGTCGGTGGCCCAGGTCGGTGAAGCAGTCCTCTTCATTAGATGAAGGAACCCGTGGAAAAGATGATTTAGATGGATTATGAAGCGTAGTGTGGAAAGTATAAAGGAAGGTGAAAAAGAGGGGAAAAGGTGGAATAAGCGAGAGGGAGAAGGTGTATTTTGGAGAGATTAGAACGAATGGTGGCACACATCAGGCGGTAGGAAATAGTATGGAGTATGGGTAGGATGGTAGAAGTAGAGTGGAAAGTGGAGTGGAAATGGAGGCGGAAACCTTTGGCAATGATATATATATATATATATATATATATATATATATATATATATATATATATATATATATATATATATATATATATTATATGCCTACATATGCAAACAAATATCAATGTAAAAATATACACATGCTATAGAAATTAATTTATACATACATGCAGGCATGCATGCATGCGTATATATATTTAGAGGGAGAGAGAATAAGAGACAGAGAAAAAGAGAGAAGGAGAGTGAGAGAAAAACAGAGAGAGACTGACAGACAGACAGTGAAAGAGATAGATAGATAGATAGATAAAGAGAGAGAGAGAGAGAGAGAGAGAGAGAGAGGGGGGAGAGAGAGGGAGAGAGAGGTAGAGAGAGAAAGAGAAAGAGACAGAGTCAGAGTCAGAGAGACAGAGAGATAGAGTGTGAGGAAAGTGGTAAGAAAAAGTAATCAATATCCACAAAAGGAAATGTTTTTGCATGTTACGTCACTCACCTAACAAAGAATATAACATTCTCTTGAAGTATTGAGTACTTATTTTGTATCTGCAAGCTTTGTTTAGAAATATCTATCTATCTATCTATCATACACACACGCACTCACACACACACACACACACACACACACACACACACACACACACACACACACACACACACATGCACATATGTATGTACATATGCATGTGTGTATTATAAACATCTTTAGACATTGTGTTTATGTTAATTTACCACAATAAAATGTAAAGCAATTCTGAAAGATTTCTAACAATGATCCATTGAAGAAAGATTGGAAATAATTTCATTTAATAGCGAGAAAATGTTGTTATTGTTGTTGATGTTGCAGATATTGTTGTTGATGCTGTTCTTATTGTTGTTGTTGTTGAGGTTGCTATTGGTGTTGATGTCTCGGTTCTGATAAAATTGCCTCGATAAAAACAAGAAAAATATCCGAAGCGAAACTAACAATTACTCTATAATTGAGAAAATCCCTGAAAGTAAAAAGATTTAAATAAATATATAAACACACACATATAAAGAAAACCGAACAGAAAATAACAACAACAAAAAAAATCAAGCGAAATCTACTTTCCTGGAATATTCGCCTGACAAGTGTCATTCGTGCGAAAAAGCTATATTCTTCTAGACTAATGGAAGATTTAATCGTCTGGGATTGTCATATTGGTAACGATCCGATGGCTACTCAATTATTTCTTTTCTCATCTGCTTCTTTTAAATGCTTTTTCACTGATTTCTTCATCGAGACTAACCCACACTCTTCGCCAACCTTATCAATGCCGTCAACTCCACATTCTCCGTTGCTTTGAAATCCTAATTGTATTAATATGTTTTTCAATACAGACACACTTCACCAGCAGACTTTCATTGTGATATGCTTTCATTTTACATTCTCTTCGAGTCGAATGTATATCTTAACATGATTCGCGGTCCGAGTATAAAACGAATATTAGAATGAGAAAAGAAAATTAGTTAATTAAGAAGCAATGTTCATTTGCTTTCCCTTTTCTCTATTTACAACAGCTTGTTCAAGGTGAGATAGGATCAAATCTACTCAAAACCTTATTAGCCTCCTTCTATGAAAAGAAGCGACTTTTCTCTTTTCTCTTACGCCATCTGCAAGAAGCAGTGTGTAAAGGAGAGAGAATAAGATTAGTAACAGGCACCTGGTCACTGTGGAATAGGGCGGAAATGTCAACTTCCTTTTTGTAAAGTCGACATTCATATTTTTGACAAGAAAATTACACACTAGCGCTCAACAGTAACATAAATATAATGAAGGTGGGCAAACCATGTCAGGAGCGATGCGTCAATCACACGTACGCCATAATTGTTTTCTGCGGCACAACTTCCGGCTAAAAGCTTAATTTGAACCAATTTTGAGTAGTTAAAATTTCCCGTTGACAGAACAATTACGACACACTTATTGAAATAACTCAATAAACAGACACCGTTTAATTGAATGGTAAAATAAAATAGAAACAATACTATAATATTTCGGCTTACAGATGAGAAGCTCGCAGACACCGAGCGAGCGAGAGAGCGAGAGAGAGAAAGAGAGAATTCTATCGTTCTGTCACGGCTTTCTTCCCTTGCCATAAAACCACAGACGCACTTACACGATTTTGTAGAAAAGAAGTAAAACAAAAGAAACAATATGCATATATTAATGGCTGAAGTCTTTCGGTGGACAACAACATTAAATTGCTAAAAAGCTGAAGAAAGTTTTAGGGAGAATAGTAATAGTTACCGCTTTGTAATGATCTTTAAAACTGTATAGTTCAATATTAATAGGTGTTGACGGAAAACACAGCTATAAAACACCGAATAATACTTTTAGTTCTAATTCTCGCCTTATTACATTGCGAATGTTATACGTGTGTATGTGTGAAAGCGCGTTCGTGCTTGTGTGTTTGTGTCTTAGCGTGTTCATGTCTATGTGTCTGTATATGTATGTGTGTATGTGCGCGCGCGTGTGTGGTGTGTTTGTGTGTGTTTGTGTGTGTGTGTGTGTGTGTGTGTGTGTGTGTGTGTGTGTGTGTATGACGTCCACCCCACACGCAAACGTTATTATTACGAAGTGCTATCGCTAAATGAATGCTCGCTTCCTGTTAAAGCGAGTAAAGTCCTTTGACAGATTTCACTCTAATATTCCCATGTTTGGAGAGCTTTTCTATTTTCCTTCCTGTTATTTCCGACATGGAGATTTTTCTCATTTAGTTATTTTTATAGCTGTATTTTCCTATATGTTTCGAAGTTAAAGATTTGCAATATTTCACCCGGAATGGAATTGGGAAATATCCAATACAGAATCGACAGGACGAAATTGACGACGAAAATAATTCTTATGCTGTTTCTTAGCCAATAAAATTCCCGTTTCCTTTCTAGTATTATGTATTTATTTCTCTTTTACAACATTAAAATAGAAATTGCTAGTGGTGGTGCTAGTGTCGGCGTTGATGGTAGAAGAGAAAGAAACTTCCCGTTTATTTTTACATTTCGAATTATAATTAATCATGGACGAACAACTAAACGGTGGATAAGGAAATGGATTTGTTAACTGGGTTCTAACCTTCTCTATACATTAGCATCATCAGAAAAACTCGTGCTAACAAGGATATGCCAGTAATTGAGCTTTAAGATGTAGAGTGCTATATTTCACTGAAAGTTACTGATCTTTGACGCTATAGACTATTACAGTCATTTTTCCATCCACGTAATAACGATTTAGCATGCAATACAACCAAAGAAAGTGCGTTAGCAACAATTAATAGAGAATGTTAGTTAGCAGCGTTTATAGAAACGAATTAACTGTTCTTATTTCAGATGTTTAGCAATGACTGTAGTTGTAGACGAGTAAGTGTTCTAATTACGAATTACTGTAGAGGAAGGAGAAATAGCAGAAAGGAAAAGAGGAGGAACAGAAGTATTTTGGAGTGAATCAATCTTGGTATATTACTGGTATTTGGATACAGATATGACTGGGTGGTGAAGAAGTTTGCTTCGCAGTCATGAAGTCCTGGGTTCGAGGTTCGATCCCACTGTGTGGCATCTTGGGCAAGTGTCTTTTCTATAGCCTCAGATTAAAATCTTGTCAGTGAATTTGAAATGAAGGAAACTGAATAAAAGTCTGTTAGGTGAACTGTTCTGGTAATTCGGAAGTTCAGCCTTGTCACAGATGCTGTGTCACAGATTCTACCTGAGAATTTCTTTAAGGCTACACATGTCTGTGGAATATTCAGCGACTTCCAAGGCTAATTCAATAAGTAGGTTGTCCAATTTATCAAACGACTGGATGCTCATATATTGAAATCGATAGGTGAGTTCATCATCGCCGGTATTATAGTTGAACAGCTCTGATTGAATGATTCGTAAGATAACAGTCTGGATGATTTGAAAGTTGGACGGTTTAGTTCAACTTCTAAATCTTCCTTGTTTACAGCGATAGAAGACATCTATCCAAGCGCCATAGATGATTTAGTTCTCTTTTTACTTTCAAATCCATTTGAGAGTAGAGGAAGAACTAAATCATTTATAGTGTTAAAGGCGAAGTTTCCCAGGGTCTCTACTAGACAGTCGCCTTATCTACAGTAAGGGGTTTAGCGAGATATTTTACCATCTCTACCAAAATAATAATCTTAGATATTGTATGGTGATTAGCTAGAGGTTCTGTTATGTAACCATGTTCAACCATGTAGCCATTTAAGCTTTTGCAATAATGTTTTTAATGATTGTATGGTTTAGTTCGTAAGGTAACAACAATACAAAATAAAAATACAATCTCAGCAAGGAGAGGGACCCAGTAAGGGTCACCTATGGCTAATAGATAAACTTGTGCAGATCCTACAACCATGAATAACAATGAGTGCCCTTTCCCAACCTGGTTCTCCAGCGTACAGGTACATACTGAGAGATGATCGTTCATCCGGGGCATTCTCACCTTTCTCATCCACCTTTTTGAGCAAATTCACTAAATGACAGTTTTACCGTCTACATCAGACATTCTCAATGTGGGGCATACGCCCCACCGGTGGGGCTTGGGAAAATTGTGGTGGGGCAGGGTAACATAGTTCCCAGGCACAAAGGTTCTCATTAAAGTGATTCACTTATTTTTTCTTAGTCAATAATGTACATTTGTACTCAGTATTTAATGAAAGAGTTATCGATAGTTTTTTTGGTATTATTTGTGATAAAATATTAAAAATAAAGTTGTTTTTTTTCCAACTACCGGTGGAGCATACATTTTTCTTGGAAGTTATAATGAAACCTAGAGGAGAATAGGTTGGGAAATACTGATCTACACCTTCAAATTTGTCTTCAAGTTGTAATCTCTTTCGTTATTACACACCAGAAAAAAGCAACCTGGCTAAACATCCTGTCCAAAGAGATACAAAATACGAACGCATTTGTTAGTCGGATTTATTCTCCACGTCAAAAACAGTTGTTTGACATAAATGCATAAAGTCAGCAATGTTTTTACCCGAAACGCGTGTGGAGAGGCCAGGATGACTACATTTACGTGTCTGAAGTGTTTATTTCAAACCGGCAATTTCCCTTTGTAGCATTGTGAGGAGAGTGATTTCTGAGGGTTATCCATATCCCCCAGACTAGCGGTTCTCCAGATCAGTAGTTATTATCAACATGTAGAGTTTCGCCATGAGTGAATCGCTCTTCTTCATCAGTAGTCCTCTAGAATGTGGAATTTCCACTGGCCGCATAGCTGGACTGGGGCGTCTGGCAATATTCTAGATGCGAGATGCCCTAATTTGGTCGTCACTTGAATTCAGACTGCAAGTCCCTCGATGGAACGAGCTGTGGAAACGCACGCCTAACTGCATCAAGAAGCATTGCATCATCATTATCATCATCATCATCATCGTAATCATCATCACCATCATCAACATCATCATCATCATCATCGTCGTCGTCGTCATCATCATCATCACTATTACTATTACTATTTATTATTATTATTATTATTATTGTTATTATTATTATTATTATTATTATTATTATTATTATTATTATTATCATCACCATCATCATCATTATTATTATTATTATTATTATTATTATTACTATTATTATTATTATTATTATTATTATTGGCTGTTTCTTACTTTCACTCTCGTTTTACATGAAAAACTAAAACAAAATCTCTCAAATTATAAGGAAGAAAAAGACATCCAACAAAACAACGAGCAAAAACAAAATCGTACTACAAACATCAGCCACAAGTTCAGTTAAAAACGATGAAGTTGAATGAATAGCTGCGAGGCAATTTCAAGCTGAAACTAAGTTTCTCATTCAAACATCTTCGACTTCTTGTTTTGTTAACAAATAGAAATTAAAAACCTAATTTTGATAATGAATACAAAATATGAAATCATGTCTCTCAATGTGCATATGTGTGTGTTTAAGTATTTATGTGTGTGTCTATATGTATGTATGTATGTATGTATGTATGTATATATGCATGTGTTTGAGGTCGGAAACGGAGTGAATATGTAATTGATAAGAAAATCTAAATGCAATTAAGAAAATATACATCAGTGAATGGAAACAAAATTAGTCGTCCTTCAGACATCATATTTATCCCACGGTGTGAGATATGATGAAGTAAATGGTGGGGATATTTTAATTGGATTTTTATTGTTCTGAGCTCCTTTCCCTATGGGGTCAAAGTTCATTAAATATATAACTAGAAAGTAAGTAAATATAAATACCAGTAAGATACTGGTTCAAATTTTGGCACAAAATTCAAGGGAGGGGGTAAGTGAATTACATCGAATCCTGTTCTCAATAATTACTTACTTTGTCGACCCTGAAACGATAAAAGGCAAAGTCAACCTCGGCAGAATTTGAACTCGGAACGTAAAGACACGAAGTGCCATTAAGCATTTTGCCCGGTACATTAACAATTTGGCCAGCTCGCCACCTTATTGATACCAGTAATATACTGAGATTCGTTCTATTGCATTTTTACTCTTTTAGTTTGAAAACTTGTCTTTTATAATGTATTCGCTACATTAAACTTGTGTTTAGAGAAAATAATTCTTTTGTAACTGCCCATCTATCTATCTATCTATCTATCTATCTATCTATCTACCTACCTATCTATCTATCTATCTATCTATCTATCTATCTATCTATCTATCTATCTATCTATCTATCTATCTATCTATCTATCTCTCTGTTTGTCTGTGTATACAACACTGTGGTGTGTATGTGTGTGCATAGATATGTACGTGTGCAAGTATGTGTATATGTGTGTGCGAGGGTTTATTTTTGTATGTTGATTATATTTATCCCACGGTGTGAGATATGCCTACCTGTATGACTTTATTTCTATCAATCTATCTCTCTTACACTCCCTCACCCTCTGTGTATGAGTATGCCGCGATGTATACACATATTATATAAATGTGTGTGTGAGGGTGAGTGTGTGTGAGTATGTGAGTTTATGCATACATATGTACGTACATATAACGTGTGCACTTACCTGTATAGGCCTACAATCATCCCAAATATTTACACTCTTTTATTTATAGCTTTATCTGCTTCGAGATTCACCGCCCCCTCCAAATCGGAATTTGAGCTAAGGACGTCAAGAGTCGGAACAAATAGAACAAATCATTTTGATCAAGGCTCAAACGGACGCAAATCATATTGGATAAGGTTGCAACCATTAATGCCAAACCATACATCACAACTCTACATAATAGGCGCAGGCGTGGCTGTTTAGAAAAAAGTTTGCTTCCCAACCACATTTGCACCTTGGGTAAGTGTCTTCTACTATAGCCTCGGGCCAACCAAAGCCTTGTGAGCGGCGTTTTAGACGGACACTGAAAGAAGCCCGTCATATATATATATATATATGACGGTGGTGCACCAGCATGACCGCAGCCACTTGGCTAAAACACATAAATAAATAAATAAATAAAAAATATATATATATATATATATATATATATATATATATATATATATATATATATATATATATATATACACATATTACGTACGTGACTATATATATATATATATATACATATAACGTACGTGACTATATATATATATATATATATATATATATATATATATATATATATATAGTCAATCCAAACATGAACAAGCAAGAAAAAACACGAAAAAAAAAACAACACGTGGACGTGAAAGTGCTCTCACACATTAGAAAGAAACTTCTTCCAAAAAACGTTGGTGACGTTCTGATAATGAATTTAGATCTTTTGTTAAAAAATAATAAAAATAATATATATACCCCCCCCCCCCCCCACATATATATATATATATATATATATATATATATATATATATATATATATGCGTACGTGTGTGTGTTTGTGTCCGTGTTTTCCCCATCCCCCCATCGCTTGACAAGCAGTAAAGTGATACTGGTGTGTTTACCTCCCCGTAACTGAGCGGTTCTGCAAAAGAGACCGATAGAAAATGTACCAGTACTTTAGAAAATAAGTACTGGGGTCGATTCGGACTAAAAGTTCTTCAAGGCGGTGCCCCAGTGTGGCCGCAATCTAATGACCGAAAGAAGCAAAAGGTAATTATCAATTATTTGACACCAATCACACTGCGCACACTCTTTGCAAACTTTACCCATTCAAAATAACTCGAATCAAAAACACCTCAAGCACAGCAGAAGGAGTACGAAAATGATGCCAGAGGCAACCTACCAAGTTCCTGAACCAAAAAAATAAAAAATAAAAAAATGAAGATAAAAAATTGAAGGAGAAAATTCAAAATTGATGTTATGCTGACATTAGCCTACATCTCTCAAAGGCGAGGCTAGTAGACAGAAGGTAGCTGGTTCGCTTCACACTTACCCACGGAGTCGTGCTGCAATACGTAAAGAAAAGAAATGTAACTTTCATATTCAGAAATATCGGTAGTACGGCTGACTTTGTCACCTTTGCGCGGCACAGTAGAGGAAGGAGATGACCTGCCACAGTATGTGGTCGGGTGGGGTTTGTGTAGATATGCAAGTTCTAATGACTCACGAAGATCACAGTGGGGTGCCGCAGCGAAGAATGAAATGGGAGAGGAGGTCAGTAAAATTGACGATTCAGGTTAGTCTGTCTAGAAGTGGACGAAAAACGTAAGTGAAAAGAAGGCAGTAGACAACAGCAAAAGCAGCAAGTCTCAGTGTCGAAGACTGTGATTGCTGCTTAGACTGTTTTATATCATCGGTCGCAGTTTCGTATATTACCAGACCAGATGCAAACTAGGTCACTCCATTCTCTTTTTCACCTTGGTCATGACGATCGTGAAGCAGAGGTGTCTTGGCTCCTTCACAATATAAAGCATAAGTTAGGAGCAGCGCTTCCCTGTGGCAATGAGAGGTTAGAGGTTAAAGAAGAATGCGAAACTAGTAAGAGAAGGAAAGAAAGATGCAAACGAGAGATAGAAAGTCGCTGACGAAGAAGTGGCCACGGAATACTTGAAATTTTACGGTGATCCAGCAGCGAAACTCCACTCTTTTAATTCAAATAATAGACATGAGAAAGAACGAATGAAATACTGTGTTGATAGATGGAGAACGAGCACTAGGTCGTCCTCTTCAATTAAAGCTTGTTGATGATTGCATCAAAGATTCATGGACAACTGAGTGATTATGCTAAGTATATGCGGCATTCCACAGCCCGTCTAAAACCGAAATTGCATCAGTTTATCAAAGAGGAAGGCGACCAGCGTCATACCGGCTTCTTTCCTCAGTGTGTATGTGGTGGTGGGAACAGTTGTTTATTTCTGTTTGCTTTGTGTACCAAATGTTTAATTTTTCCTAACATTATGTTGTTACTCGCTCTATCGCCGTTTATTATATATAAAGACAATAAGGTTTTCTACTTTGTTCTAGGAACTGTTAAATGATACTTTCGAAATATTCCAGTTCAATTTAAAATAAAGGGTCAATAAAGAAAAGAAATTATTTATCATCATCACCGTCGTCATCATCATCATCATCATCATGGTTGTTGTTGTTGTTGAGTGAGAGAGCAGCAAAGGCATCAAAGTGACACTGGGGTACAAATATACGAGGCCCAGTATACCCATCGTGACTACCCGTCTGATAAGGGTACACCAAGCACATGCATCACAACCATAAGTGTGCAATATGGTGACCTCATATCTAGATAAACAACGCATGACCCTGCAGGTGGGGCACCCCAAAGAATCCCTCTCGATACATGGCCATGATGTTCCCTAACTATTCCTGCTCGTGATCAGGGATGCACAGAGCGTCAACCACTAAGGGACATGCTCAACTGGTTACGGTCAAACAACTGACAAGCAAATCTGTGGTATTGAGCAGAATATTTGCTGTGGCCTATCTTTATACCAAGTCAAAACAATGTACATGATAATACCTCCAATCAATTAAGATCAGAAGCCACGAGAGCCACTGCCTTGTACTACATCAGGGCTATTAATTTTAAGGTGATTGAGCTGGTAGAATCGTTACATTGCCCATCTTTTATACCAAGACAAAATATGTACATTATTTACATTATTTACATTTGACGGATATTTGTCCTCATCTTGTTTGTTGTCAACACAACGTTTCGGCTGATATACCCTCCAGCCTTCATCAGGTGTCTTTGAGAAATTTCGAACCTGAGTTCTCATTCCTAAGGTATTTTTCGATGTCATTATTATAACTATTATTATTATTATTATTATTATTATTATTATTATTATTATTAGTCCGGTCACTGCCTGGAATCGAACTCGGAATCTTGGGGTTAGTAGCATATGCATGATAACACTTCCAATCAGTTAAGATCAGAAGCCATGAGAGCCACTGCTTGATAATGCATTATTATTATTATTATTATTATTATTATTATTATTATTATTATTATTATTATTATTATTATTATTATTATTATTATTATTATTATTATTATTATTATTATTATTATTATTATTATTATTATTATTATTATTATTATTATTACCACCAAGGCGGCGAGCTGGCAGAATTGTAAATACGCTGGGCGAAATGCTTGGCAGTATTTCGCCCGTCGCTACGTTCAGAGTTCAAATTCTGCCGAGGTCGACTTTACCTTACATCCTTTCGGGGTCGATAAATTAAGTACTAGTTGAGTACCGGATCAATGTAATCGACTATCCCCCTCCCCCAAATTTCAGGCATTTGTGTTTATAGTAGAAAGACTATTATTATTATTATCATCATTATTATTATTATTACTATTATTATTATTATTATTATTATTATTATTATTATTATTATTATTATTATTATTATTATTATAATCATCATCATCATCATCGTTATTGTTGTTGAGCTGGTGAGCTGGCGGAATCGTTAGCACGCCGAGCAGAATGCTTAGGGACAATTCGATCGTGTTTACCTTTTCAGTTCAAATTAAGCCGAGGTCGACTTTGCCTTTCATCTTCTCGGGGTCGATAAAATAAGTACCAGTTGAGCAATGGGGTCGATGTAATCGACTTGCCAGCTCCCCCGAAATTGCTGGCCTTGTGTCAGAATGCGAAATTATTATTATTATTATTATTATTATTATTATTATTATTATTATTATTATTATTATTGAGTCAGTGAGCTAAAATGCTCAGCGGCATTTTGACCATCTTTATCTTCTGAGTTCGAATCCCACTGAGGTCGATTTTACCTTTCATCCTTTCGGGGTCGATGAAATAAGTACCACTTACGAACTGGGGTCGATGTAATACTAGCTCCATCCCCCACGTTCCCAACCCCACCACGATAAGTGAAAATCAGCGAAGTAGAAACAGTACTGTACTGTATATTTTTCATTATCATATTTATAATTTGCATATATTTATTTTATTAAAAATGCAAAACGACATCACGGAGGAATAGACGTAAGCTTCAGCTTACATCGATAGGTGAACCGCGAATTGGCGAGGATTACTGTATTATTATTATTATTATTATAAAGGCGGCGAGCTGGCAGAATCGCTAGCACGCCGGGAAAAATGCTTAGCGGCATATCGTCCATCTTCACGTTCTAGGTCTTGAGTTCAAATGTCGCCGCGGTCGACTTTGCCTTTCATTCTTTCGAGGGTCGATAAAATAAGTACCAGTTATGTACTGGAGTCGATGTAATCGACTTAATTCCTGCCTCGAAATTGCTGGCCTTGTGGCAAAATTTGAAATCATCATAATCATCATTATTATTATTATTATTATTATTATTATTATTATTATTATGTAATGGTGATAGTAAAGAGTTAATAGTAAGCGATTGGAATTTTCACTCAAGTATGACAGTCCGTTCTCGAAAATTTCCTCCCCAAAGCAGTCTCACCGAGATTGCCACATCACGACGCCGCGAGGCGCCGTCACGATGACGTCATCAAACATATTGTTCATTGGTCACGACAGCTGTCGCTTTGACGATCGTCTGTCTTTTCACATAGTCAAACGCTATTTCCGGCTTTCCTTTCGTATATTAGATGGCACCTTGTTTTTACTGTGTCGTGACTGGAACCCAGAACTAACAGCTAAACACATTTCTCCAGCCCCACGACCTTCCAGTCAATTCAAATTGTCTTCCAGCATCTTTTTCCATTCTACGTTTCTCTTTTAAGAACTGTTATCGATAA
>NC_142946.1:33719910-33734910 GCF_046866305.1 Octopus bimaculoides
TGAAATCGATATATAAAGGGAGTTAGCTCAAAATATCGTAATCGTTTCTTAATTAAATACAAGGTTATAAATCCGGGCTGCATTGAACATCATATTATATTGATTCTAGTATTTGACTGTTGCTTTACAAATAGTAAAAAACACAGTTGAAGAAAACGATAACCAAGAGGAATTATTTTTTCACTCAATAATTCAGTAAATACCAAAACTCTTGGAGTTAGTACTTCAAGAAATCAATGCAGGCCCCTTCTCATAGTACTGTAAGTAAAAAAAGAAAAAAATTAAGTAAAGTAGATAAAAATTCCTTTCTTTGCGGAGTGTGTACAAAAGACGTTCGCTTGAGTGTCTTAAACAACAACAACAACAACAACAACAACAACAATAATGATAATAATAATAATAATAATAATAATAATAACAATAACAATAATAATAATAATAATATGTCAAGACCTACCAAAAACTGAGCAAATATAAAGATCTTGAAATAGAAATTAGCAAAATGTGGAATCTGAAGACGAAAACAATACCTATTGTCATAGGTGCCCTGGGAATGACAGCGAAACGGGCTGATTACTACCTAGCTCAGATACCAGGAAACCCCAAAATGGCTGAAGTCCAAAAGATAGTGCTCATGGGAACTGCCCATATCCTACGTAAAATACTGTCTATGTGATCTCAAATTTTAAAGCAAACATAATTTTCTTATGGTTTCTTAAACATTCACTTGAACAAAACTGTACAAATCCAAATATATGGTACCCTAGGCATAACACCTACATGAACTTCTAACTTGTTGTCTCTTGAGGTCTCTGGGTGAGACTTGGATCCAACTTGTACAAATGCAAAACAAAAGTCAAACATAAAATAATAATAATAATAATAAAAATAATGATAATAATGAAAATGATAATAATAATGATGATAATGATGATGATGATGATAACAATAATAATAATAATAATAATAATAATAATAATAATAATAATAATAATAATAATAATGAGGGTGGCCGTGGACTTTTACAACTGGAATTAATAATGAAGATTGCCACAACTGGCCTGAACACCTGCTTGAAAAACTCTGATGACTAGGTGTTAAAACTTGTCTCAAAGTATGAAAAGAAGAAAGCATCGTTCTCAATAACAAAACAGGCAAAGGAATATCGAAGTGAATTCAAAATACAACAAATTCCAGAATTAGACGTACTAGAAACAAGCACAGAAAAAGCTAAGCGTATGAAAACATGTGCTAAAACTGCTACCTTAGATATTTTTGCTGATAAATGACAAGAAAAACGTCTCAATGACAAATACCCAAAGAGCTAATAGTGCTGATATTGACAAAACCCCTACCCATCAATGGTTAGTGTCTTCTGGCTTAAAATCAGAAACAGAAGGGTTTATCATGTCAGCACAAGATCAATGCTTACCGACAAGAAACTACCAGGCCAACATATCAAAGAGCTGCAGTAGCCCAACATGTCGTGTATGTCAACAACAAAATGAAACCATTGATCATGTTGTCTCCATGTGCAGTCTTCTTGCGCCTACAGAGTACCTCAACAGGTATGATAGAGCAGCACAAAATATTCACTGGGTAATTTGCAAAAACCTAGACCTGCCCCACGATAAAACTGGTGGGAACACTAATCACTCCCAGTGCTTGAAAATGATCACATTTCACTCGTCTGGAACTTCACCATTCAAACTGAAAGAAAGATAGATGCAAATAGGCTAGGCATTATATTGAAAGACTTCAGATAAAAATCATGCCTCATTGATGACTGTCTCAATCGACATAAATGTATCTGTCAAGACCTACCAAAAACTGAGCAAGTATAAAGATCTTGAAATAGAAATTGGCAAAATGTGGAACGTCAAGACTAAAACAATACCTGTTGTCATAGGAATGATAGCAATACCTGTTGTCATAGGAATACTAGCAAAAGGGGCTGATTGCCACCCAGCTCAGATACTAGGAAACTCCAAAATGGCAGAAATTCAAAAGATAGTGCTCATGGGAACTGCCCATACCCTACGTAAAATACTGTCTATATAATCTCAAATTTTAAAACAAACTCACAATTTTCTTATGTTTTCTGAAACATTCTCTCGAACAATACTATGTGCAAAACCAAATATATGACACCCTAGGCATAACACCAGCATGAACTTCTAACTTGTTGTCTCTTGAGGTCTCTGGGTGAGACTTGGAGTCAACTTGTACAAATACAAAGCAAAAGTCAAACATGTAATAATAATAATAATAATAATAATAATAATAATAATAATAATAATAATATCTATTGTTGACCTCCTCACCATCTACCGAAACTATTTATAGACCTGTCGATATCCAGAAAGGGACCACCATACACGGCGTACATGGAACAAGCAAATTAATGCTGTGGTCATGGAGTGTTATTACTTGAGCAACCATGTAGATGAAAATGATGCTCAAATTAGGGGTTACCGACATCGTATGTATGATTATTGGAGAGAAAAGGGATTGTTTCAACTCACGGAACCGAGATTATGTGATCAAGCAAGAGCAATAAGAAAAAAATCGTTGGTTCATAGAAGTAGAGCTCGAAGCTATCAAAAGACGGGTATTGGAAAATAGCAGCAGAGATAACGATGAAAATACAGTTCTTACTAATAAAAGTAATCTCATAGTACAGGAAAGGAGCAGTGGTAGTTTACTTGATGAGAGACATATAGATGATCTGAAAGAAGACAATAAAACTAATGGTGACATGACAGATGAACAAAAGGCAATCTAAGACAGAATAAAGGCAAGACTACAGGAGAACGATAGCGACATTATTTGCGACCTTAAAAATGTTGATCGGTGGAAATTGAACCAAAAAACGAAAAATGTCAATGAAATTCTGGAATACATCAGAACAAACATCACAGAAACAAATAATTTGATTAAGGTAGGAAGTATTGTTGCAGTAGAAAAGGTGGGTGTTGATGTCAAGAAAAAGAAACATAATGGGAGTGACAAAAGAAAAGATCCATGGTGGAAAAGAAGAATCCAGGCAGAGTTAGACATGCTCTCGAAGGAAATCTCTGTGTTAGACAGAAAAGAGAAGGGGAACCTTAAAAGCGAACAAAACTACAGGGCACTGAAAAAGAAGTATAATAAAGGGCCTGAAAGTGGTAACAGAGGAACTGAAAAAGCGCTTCGTTGCAAAAAAAGCAAAGATGGTAAGATACGACCAAAGAATGAAGAGTTGCCACTAGAATAGGTTATTCAGAGTAGATCAGAAGAGATTCTATAAAGAAATAAATGGAGGGTGTACAGATGAAAAGTTGATACCAAATAACATTGAAAGTCAAAGGTTTTGGAGTGACATCTGGAGAAAAGACAAGGATCACAAGAAGTATGCTGAATGGTTGCAAGAACTGAAACAAACAGTAGTCTGTCCAAAACAGACAGAACTAGTCATTTCAGTTAGGGAAGTGAAGGAAATCAGCAAAAAAAGAGCAATTGGAAGGTCCCCGACCAGATGGAGTTCAAGGCTACCGGATGAAAAGATTTGGTGAATTTCCTGCACGAATAGCTGCACAACTGAAAACCTTGTTAAATGCCGACCAAGTAACACCAGAGTGGTTGACATTGGGTAGGACAGAGCTGTGCTTGAAAAACACCGAAAAAGCAATAAGGTAGACAATTTCAGGCTGATACCCTGTTTGCCACTTATGTGGAAATTATTGACTGGAATACTCGCAGAGTCAATGTACGAACATCTGAAAAAAATGGAGTCCTGCCACATGAACAGAAGGGTTGCAAGCATAAGTGCAGAGGTACCAAGGATCAACTCCTGATAGACAAAACTGTACTTAGAGACTGCAAGAGGAGGAAAAGTAACTTAGCCATGTCATGGATTGACTATCGTAAGGCGTACGATATGATCCCACATTCTTGGATTATGGAATGTATGAACCTATTTGATATTGCATCGAATGTTGAGCGATTGCTTGAAAAAAGTATGGCGAATTGGAGGACGGAACTGACAGCATACGGAAGAAGTTTAGGGACAGTAGGATGTGATTCTGAGGAAAGCAAAAGCTGGGTATGTATTCAAAAGCCGCCAACAAAAAGTCAACCATTTGATATTCAAAGGTAATGGAGATAAAGGTGTTCAAATGTCAAAAAGAAATCATGTTGGTGGGTTAGCCACCTAATGCCAATCAACGATTCCTACATGTTTCAGGAATAGTCTGACTATTATGGGGAGGTGCTCTCTGCCTGTGGTATTTTAAGGTCTACAGGTGAATATTGAGAGTAATCCATTCAAGAAAGCCATTCTCGTCATTCTCAAGTACCTTTCAACGAATTTACTGGAGGCCAGCACTCCCCTCATCACTCTCACTTTCCTTTCTAAGTGGAACTTGAAAAGTTTGATGACATTACTACCACCACTAATACTACCACTATCACTATCTATGCTACAATTACCACTACCATCACGACCACTAATACTACCATTACAACACACACCACAATCACTATCACCATAACACATACCACCACCATAACCATAATTGTTTAGTAGTAGTAGTAGTGGTAGTACAGAGAGGAAACGTCACTCCTGTTGTTAGTTATTAAATGTACACAACAACTATTTGTAATATTGAAATATGGAAGAATAAAACCCACCTGGTCAGGTCTAATTTATGCATCTGACCGAATTTTTATGGCCTTTCAAGCATGTTGGCATATATATATATATATATATATATATATATATATATATATATATATATATATATGTGTGTGTGTGTGTGTGTGTGTGTGTGTGTGTGTGTGTGTGTGTGCGTGTGTGTGTGTGTAGTAATCGTTATAGATGTACACATTGACGTTGAAGTTAGAAATATACATACATGCATATATACATACATACATACTTAAAAAACTTATAAACCTACATACACACATACACAGGCATACACACACGCACGCACACACACACACACACACACACACACACACACGCATGTATAATGAAATGACAGTACACATTCCTCGTGAGTCATTAATGTTTATATTGAAACCACTATGTTTCTGAATTTAACAGTGTTCCCAAATCAACGATTCAAGACCTATGATAATGAGTAACGATGTCCCCTTTTATAATTGCAAGGGAAACCAGTGAAAAAGTGTCGTCGTATTCGTACGTCCGATACAACAGTCTCAGTCTTGAAGTTTACAACTTTCATACAGTTGATATTTTTCATGCTTGCATTGAAGCTTTTCTAGCTGATCAAGCGGTTACATAGAGGTTTCTCTCACTGTAAACAAATCCCACTTGAAGTTATAATTTAATTCTTTGCTTAAAGTTGTTGTTAGTGGTAGTTGAAGACAAGACGTTATTTCATTCATAGATCTGTTGTTAGCTTCAAGAGCAGGGTTCAATGTTCTCCACGTCGAAGCTTTAACAAAATCTACAATAACACCAACAATAACAACCCCCGTCCCCTAAAGCTTTCATAAGACTCTTTCTTGAATTATTAAATTGAAATGAAACCATCAATGATGTCACAACGAAGTGTCAAGGAAATATATTCCTTTTGTTTGGTTTATTACTGCAAGATCATTATTTTTTGCCTTCTTTTATTAATGGCGTTCTAATTACGAAATAATTAGTAAGATTTCTGCTGTATCTTTTATACTACTTTTATCTTTCTTCCTTTTTTTCTTCTTGTTATGAATTTAATTTTATGAAAATTTCAGCCAAAGATATTTAGTAGGAAAATAAAAAAATAGCAAAAAATGAATAACAAAAAAAAACAAAACAAAAGACAAACAGCATCAACATCAAACATCACCAACATAATTTACAACTATAACATAAATTACAACAAAATATCAATAAATGAATTAAAAATAATAATTGCATCGAAAAAAAAAACAACAACAAAAATACCAAAAAGTTAGAAAAATAGCGAAGATGTGTGCGGAGGGGAGTTGGTTAAGGAGTAATTAAATAGTTGGAAATTCTATTGTTAACACGAGGCCAACATATGCATTTCCATTTTTGATTTGTTTCACTTCATTATTTCAGCCCCAGGCTTGCTACTACTACTACTACTACTACTACTACTACTACTACCACCACCACCACCACCACCACCACCACCACCACTACTACTACTACTACTACTACTACTACTACTACTAGTAGTTTATTTTCCTGATTTAAAAAAAAAATTGTATGAAAATTATTATATCTGTCTACAATATTTTTGCGATGAAGTTAAACGTATCCGAAAACATATTTTCTAGGTTTTAAGTTTTCTTTTTTAAAAAGCATTTTTTTTGTGAAAGGAATAGGCCTGCATGCATATGTATGTATGTATGTATGTATGTATGTATGTATGTATGTATGTATGTATGTATGTATGTATGTATGTATGTATGTATCTATCTATCTGTCTGTCTGTCTGTCTGTCTATCTATCTCTGAGTGTATGTGGATGTGTATAAGTTTGTGTGTATATGTGCGCTAGCGCTTGTGGGTGTATAACATTTATACACTGTGTGTATGTGTGTATGTGGGCGTACGTATGTATGTGTGTGTGTACGTGTGTGCGTGTGTGTGTGTGTGTGTGTGTGTATGTGTGTGCGTGCGCACGGCGTGTGTAATAATGGAACCATATGTGGTTGTGTGTATGACAGTCAAATATAACAAGAACACAAGATAGGAAAAATTTAATTTTGTTTCGCGTTAAAGAGAATTGTTGAAAAAAATTAAAAATTTTCACCTCGGGGTTTCTTAAACTGTTTGGCTTAGAAAAGACATGCACAAAAGATATATACATGTATGTATGCATACATACATACAATCATAAAGGCACATATACATAAATTCTTATATATATATATATATATATACTTACTATATATATATATACTTACTATATATATATACTTACTATATATATATACTTACTATATATATATATACATATACTTAGTATATATGTCTGTTTGTGTATGTGTATTTACATGTGTGCATATGCATCTGTGAACATATGTACATATATCTGCATGTATGCGCGTGAGTGTGTGTGCGTAGGTATGATCTAAAACGAAGAGACTATTGAAAGCAAAATCTAGATACACTCAGCTACCGCATTTGCCGTTCCTGAATCAATTAGTCCATTAGTGTTTTTGAGAGCTTCCCAGCCGCATCAACTGCATAAACTACTACTACTACTACTACTACTACTACTACTACTACTACTACTACTACTATTACAAATAATCTTTTCTACTCTAGGCATAAGGCCCGAAATTTTGGTGGAGGGGTCCAGTCGATTAGATCGACCCCAGTTATTTCTTTATTGCCCACAAGGGGCTAGACATAGAGGGGACAAACAAGGACAGACAATGGGATTAAGTCGATTACATCGACCCAGTGCCTAACTGGTACTTAATTTATCGACCCCGAAAGGATGAAAGGCATAGTCGACCTCGGCGGAATTTGCACTCAGAACGTAGCGACAGGCGAAATACCGTTAAGCATTTCGCCCGGCGTTGTAAAGATTCTGCAAACTCGCCGCCTTTTAATAATAATAATAATAACAATACTAATGGCTTCAAATTTTGCCGCAAGAGCAGTAGTTTGGGGGGGGGGGGGAGGGGGACTAGTCGATTACATCGACCCCCAGCGTTCAATTGGTACTTATTTTATCGACCCCTCGAAAGGGTGAAAGGCGAAGTCGACCTCGGTTGAACTTGAACTCAGAAGGTCTTTTAAGACGGACGAAATGCCGCTAAGTATTTCGTCCAGCGTGCCAATGAATGTGCCAGCTCACCGCATTTTAACTATAACAACAACAACAACAACAACAACAACAACAATAACAACAACAACAATAATAATAATAATAATAACAATAATAATAATAATTATAATAGTGAAAAGATTAGAAAACGACGACATTCCCACAAAAAGCCTACATGGCAAGAGCGTATTACCAAATTCAGCTACTTAAGTCTGACATAGAATGTTCAAAAAACATTGTTTGACAAGAATATCAAACCAACAAAAATCCGAAAATTAAAGAAAAAATATAATATGAAAACACCGTACTTGACATCGGTACCACCATAAAAACTATCAAGCAAAAGGTATGTGCTAAAAGCTGCCCGCATGGCATGATATGAAAAGTGCGTTAGAGCTGCTAACAAAACTTTACAACAATGTTTTGCAACAACCTAGTAGGATTCCCTCTTGGCTAGTTAATGGTGTTGTATTCTTACTTCCAAAAATGAAGAAACAAATGAACCCAAAAATTATAGACCCATAACCTACTTAACAATAATGTATAAAAATACTAACATCAGTCGTGACTGAATATACTTAGAGTTTTTTAATAGAAAGTGGCATATTCCTTAATGAACAAAAAGGATGTAAACGTGGGTCCTATGGTTGCAAAGATCAGATGCTCATCAATAAGATGATCTTGGAAGATTATCACAAACAACACAAAAAACTTATGGATAGCCTGGATAGACTATAAAAAAGCTTTTGATAGTCTACCACATAGCTGGATTAACAAATGACTGGAAATGTATAAAGTAGCCCCTGCTCTGTGAAACTTCTTGCCTGTAATTATGAGATCACGGAGAACCACACCGACTTTGAACAGTGATAATGAATCTCTCAATGCTAGAGATGTAAGAATTTCATGTAGCATTTTCCAGGCTGACTCTCTATCACCAATCCTCTTTTGTTTAGCTTTAATACCTCTTGCGAAATTGCTCGATGATGTACAATACAGCTATAAAATGTTTGATAAAAATATAAATCATCTCATTTACATGGATGATATAAAGCTATTTGCAAAAAATAAACAACAACTACAGGGCTTACGAGCGATTGTTAAACAATTCAGTGATGACATCAGGATGCAATTTGGCCTCGATAAATGTGCAAAAGCTACATTTATCAAAGGAAAAATGACACAAACATCCAACGTTAATCTTGATCAGCAGAATGTCATAAAGGAATTAGAACCAGCAGAGAGCTACAAATACCTAAGGGTATTAGAAGGTGATGGAATCAAACATTCAAACATTCAATGATGAGGAAAAGGATAAGAAGAGAATGTTATCGCAGGGTAAGAGCAATACTCAAGACAGAGCTGAATGCAAGAAACAGGATCGAAGCGATCAATACTTTAGCCATACCAGTCGTGACTTACAGTTTCAATATCGTTAACTGGTCAATTACTGAAATATGTAATCTTGACAGAAAAATATGAGAGGATGGCCATGGACTTTTACATCTGGCATTAACAATGAAGATTGCCACAATTGGCCTAGACACCTACCTGAAAAACTCTGATGACTGGATCTTAAAACTTGTCTGAAAGCATGAAAATAAGAAAGCATCATATTCAGAATCAAAACAGGCAAAGCAATATCTAAGTGAATTCCAAATACAACAAATTCCAGAATTACTTTTGTGACCTGAACGCCAATTTTTTGAAACTGATTTATTTTCCATTACATTTCTGATAGATTCAGCGCCGAGCTGCTAAAGCAGAAATATCATTATAGGAAATATTCTACTCAATACTACAGATTTACTTGTCAGTTGCTTGACCATAACGACTTGAGCTTGTCTCTTAGTGGCTGACAATATGTGCATCTCTGATCATGTGCAGGAGTTGTGGGGGGTGGGACCATAGCCATGTGTTGAGAGGGATTCTTTGGGGGTTTAAATAAAGATCATAACAAAAGTAAATTTCGAAGGAAATATTGGCCATTTTTCATACTTTCTAGGAGTAAGTAAAAAGGAAATAACAGTTGCTACCCAAGGACAAAAGTCGTGTTACACGGGGCTATTTAACACGGCCTACTGGATATTCAGTCTGTTTTGGAGACCGTACGTTTTAGAGAGAAGGAGAGGAAGACAAAGAAGAAGAGAGAGACATAAAAAAGGAGAGAGAGGGAGAGTGAGTGAGAGAGGGGAAAATATGTGGAGGGGAGTGAGAGGAAGAGAAAAGTATTAAAGTGAAGGAAACATTAAAATGTCTGTCAAAGAAGTCAGCATCGAATCAGAGACCGAAATAAGTGGTGCCAAAACAGGTTTTCCAAGACACCTCATACCTGATATATTAATAAACTTGATTATAGAACAATACAAGCACAAATTTTCTTCCAATGATACAACATATACCACATCCAGTAAAAACGCACGCGCACACACACACATACACACACACCTGACAGAATCGCAAGCATGCTGAGCAAAATGCTTAGCAGCATTTCGCCTGTTTTTACGTTCTGAGTTCAAATTCCGCCGAGGTCCATTCAGGGTTGATAAAATAATTACCAGTTGAGTGCTAAAATCGCTGTAATCAACTTACCCGCTCCTCCGAACTTGTTGCCTTAGTGCCAAAATTTGAAATCAATATACAACAAGAACAAAATGCTCTTTGCATACAAAGAGAACGAATGCGTTCCGGAAAAAAAATCCTAAAACAGAACACTTAACCACAAACACAATGCTGTGGTTTTAAGTTAAACATAGAGGACAACAAGAAAATATGAAAATCTTTAATAAACGAAATCAAAGCGTGTCAGCGTGTGTCTGTAAACAGGCATATATACTGACGCATGCATACATGCGCGTGTACTCACACAAGTACATATACTGTGTGGTAAGAAGCTTGCTTCCCAACCTCATGCTTTCAGGTTCAGTCACACTGTGTGGCACCTTGGGGCCGACCAAAGCCTTGTGAGTGGATTTATATATATATATATATATATATATATATATATATATATATATATATATATATATATATATATATATATATATAACATTAACAGAATGAGATAAAAATCCAAGGCTGTGAAAGATTTAAGAATATTTATAAAGAGAAGGTCTTACAGCTGTTTCCGGGATATTTTATATATCCCTTCATCGGAGACGGTGCGAGAAAATGGTTAAGCAATAGTTGTTGGAACTTAAACACAAGGCACAGGAAACTTATATGTATACCATTCTGCTCAAATAATGGAACTGCAGATACAATATCCCCGCATATCTCATGTCTGTTTTCATTCTTCCACTTCACTCTCTATTTCATATCTTCTCTAGAATAACTATTGCCTAACCATTTTCTCGCACAGTCTCCGATGAAGGGATATATAAAATATCCCGTTTAAACAGCTGTAAGACCTCTTTATAAATGTTCCTAAATCTTTCACAGCCTTGGATCATTTTATCTCATTCTGTTAATTTTTATATAGGTGCATGCTAATACACGACCTACGTTAGGCTCCTCATTCGTATCATTATCAAACCTGGAGGTTAACTATAGTCTGTCCATAGCACTTACTCAGCATTACCTGACACCTTTGGGTCTTCTTGACACCATTACCTCCCATAACCTCAATATATGTGTGTGTATATATATTTATATATATATATATATATATATATATATATATATATATATATATATATATATATACATGTGTGTGTGTGTCTGTGTATATATAGTCGTATATGTGTTCATTTGACCGTTGAACCGTGATCTTACGATTTATATAAATGCGCTTAAAAGCATTTATAATAAGACACGTCTTCACATCAACACTCGTATTCACATAAATACGCACACACACTCTTCCTGCCTCTGTGTGTGTGCCTGTGTGTGTGTGTATGTATATATTCACACTCATTATATACACTAGATAGACAATCTAACCCACCATATATTGAATTATCATCCCATACAAACTATTTTATCCATAATTTGATAGTTCATGCCAAAAATATTTATTGTATTCCATACTTGACTGCTTTCCACCTTGTTGGCTGATACTTTATTGTCGCAATCGTCGCTGTTGTTGTTACTGTTGTTTCACCCGTGGTTGTTATTGTTGTTGTAGTTGATGCTGCTGCTGTTGCAATTATTTTCGTTACTGTTGTTGGTGTTATAGTTGCTGTTGCTGTAGTTGTACTACTATTGCTGTAGCTGTTACTTCAAAATTTTGCTGCTGTTGTTTTTCATTGTTGCTCCCTGCAATATTGTAGTAGTAGTAGTAGTAGTAGTGGTGGTGGTGGTGGTGGTGATGACAGTGGGGATGGTGGCGGCGGCGGTGGTGGTAGTAGTAGTACGAGTAGTATTAATAGTATTTGTTGTTGTTTTTGCCACTTGTATTATATACGGAAACTGTCACTAGTTTCCAGGTTGACGGGTACAACGTACACGGATGGCTGAGGTCCCCGGTTTCGTTCTATTTGAAATGATAACAAGCCAGTGTCAGAGAGTGTGTATATCTATGTACGAATCTGTGTGTGTGTGTGTGTGTGTGCGAGGAGGGGTGTATTTGTGTGTGTGTGTGTGTGTGTGTATGTGTGTGTGTGTGCGAGTGTATGTATGTGTTACGTACCTGTAAAAATGATAGTATATGCGTGCCATTGTCTATGTCACGAACTTATGTATATGTACGACAGCTTCCGTGATCACGTTCATTCACACATAAAATGTACGCTACTCACACACACACACACACACACACACACACACACACACACACACACACACACACACACGAACACACACACACACACATATATGTATGTATTTGTATATATGTTTATCTAAATATATAAATTAAACACACACATACACTCATATTTATGAATACATACCTCTGTATATGTATGTATTCATATATATGTATGCATGCATGTATCAGTGTGTGTGTGTGTGTGTGTGTGAGAGAGAGAGAGAGAGAGAGAGAGCGTGTGCAGGCAAATGTCTATTATAACATGTGTGATGGAGTGGAACGGACGAATATTATTTGACGCAAACTGCACCCAGATAACACTAAAGTGGGAGGGTAAAGAAGAGGTGGTAGGAGTTCGCTATATGGTAGCAGGAGTTTGGGTTGATAAGTTCCAGAGTATGTATGTGTGAGTGTATGTGTGTTTTTCATTGTGTGTGTGAGTGATATAGTATTTATATATCATTCACGTGACACGAATCTCTCCTCCTCATGCTACTACTTCTTTTTTTTTTATATATATAAAAGAATTTTCATTGCGTATAAACGTAATTATTTCTTGTTCAATGTGAATCGTAGAGGGAAGGTTCGGATCCAGTTAAAATCTAACATTCTGTTTTAGTTTTATGAATATATGGTTCAAATGTACTGAGAGCAGAAGTCAGAGACAGGTGAGAGAACAACAAGCAGGTGTTTGACGTTTCGAGCCTACGCTCTTTTACAGAAAAGGATGACAGGAAATCAATGGAGAAAGAAAAAAATCGGAGAGAGCAAAAAGTTGTGGAGAGAAAAGAATCGTGTCGGAATTAATGGTTTCACATGTTGAAATAGATTTTTGTATTTCCATCATCTGTGGAGCACAAAACAGGTTTACAATTAGTTAAAAGTTCATTTCTGCATCTTTATCCTATACTTTGCTTTGACGATTAATACAGATGGTTTCAAGTTTTTGCACAAGACCAGCAATTTCGACGGAGTGGAGAAATCGACAACATCAAATCCCAGTGTTCAACTGATACTTATTTTATCAATTTCGAATGAATGTAATGCAAAGTCGGCCTATGTGGAATTTGAACACGTGATTAGATGTCCCATGATTGATTACGAAACATTATTATGAATGATAGGAAAAATTTAGCTCGCAATATAAGTCGGGAATTAAAAGTTACGAACACGTTGTTATTATTTCCGACTACGGCTGTTGTTACATGGTAGATTAATTCTACTGCAAATCAAATGTCGTTTTCATCTTTTCTAATCAAAACTTTAGCAGTTTAATTGAACATATGCCTAACATTTGAAAGTATATGTTACTGCATTCGAAATGAAGTGGGAGATTTTATTTTGATGCTGACCATACAATATTAGTACAAAACGTGCTGCTTATGCATCACTGAAAAGAGTTCTCGTACCCAGCAACCTTAATAAATCGACAGACTAAATGTTAGATCCCATTTGCTAAATGTCACCAATCTAATAAGTTTCTATTGAAACACTGGACGATTGAATTACCATTTTATTGAATAGATCAATACTTGCCTATTTCCCGGGAGAAGTCATAGTCTGTCTATTTTCTTTCCCTTATTTTAACTCAATAAATAACATTGCTGATCTCTTACGGTCTCTGATCTTCATACCGTCACACCTAGTCCGCAACTCATTATCCCGTATGAAAACACATATTTTTTCACTTTTTTTACAATTAATTTTCTATATAAAACGCACTATACCGTATAACTAAGCAGACACTGATACCTTCATTTTTTCAACTTAATTAGTTCCCATTGCAATATATTTTATTTATTCTTCAAGCAGAAAAATCATCCATAGCAATATTAGTTATACTCCTTAATATAACTATAAATCCAGGATGGAATTCAGGAATAACCCGAGGAAGATAATAATTTTTCATATATATTTCACTCGAATATCTACGACTTGCACGTGGGTAAATCGAATGTGTAGTTCTTCGATAATTGTCCAGGATTATTTGACATGAAAATCCGAGTTACGATGTATTATCAAAAACATATACATACATACATATCTACATACAAAAATATCCTGCTGATGTTGAAATCGCAATGAAGAAGTCTTGGATCTAGGTTAGAAACTGACTCTTTCTCTATTGGCGAGAAATCTTGAAATAAAAGTGAATAATGACATACATACATGCATGCATACATAAGCGCAGGCGTGGCTGCATGGAAAGAATCTTGCCTCACAACCACATGATTCCGAGTTCAGTCCCACGGTGTGGCACCTTGGGCAAGTGTCTTCTACTTTAGCCTCAGGCGAACCAAAGCTTTGTGAATGCATTTGGTGAGGGAAACTGAAAGAAGTCCGACGCGTATATATTTATATATACGTGTGTGTGTGTGTGTGTCTTTGTGTTTGTGTTTGACCCCACATCATCGCTTCCCAACCAATGCTGGTTTGTTTACATACCCGT
>NC_142946.1:33742410-33744910 GCF_046866305.1 Octopus bimaculoides
AGAAGCCTCATTTCTCATGATTAGAATTTAGGCAGTGTGTTATATATCTCAGGACTCTAATAAGTACAGGTATAAACCTGAACTTGTAATCCGGAAAAAGTAACTGCAGATTTATCAATAGTTCAGAATAGGAGTTCTCTTTTCCACTGATCTTCAGCTTTCTGGGCAGTTAATTTCCACAACTATGCCCAGTTTCTCTTCTCTATCCCAAATCATTATATCAAGTCTGTTGTGCTTATATTTTATTGAGGTCTTCACTGGTACATTCCACCAGTATTCCTTTTCATTATGAGTGGCTATGGCTTCTACCATATTGTGGGTTTTTATTTCTTTGTCCTCAGGATTATCCTTCCGACAGATTTCATTATAGAGTGTCCTATCTACAATGTGATGTCTCATCGGTAGATAATAGCGTGATGACATTTTCGGACAACTGCTTATGATGTGGGTGATATCTTCAGTGTGAACTCCACAAAGTCTGCATCGGTTGTCACTTTTTACGGCTTTTCCTGCAACTCTATCCCTTTTGTGCATCAGGTACTTGGCTGATATTTCCTGTTCCTGGATTGCAAACGCATGCTCTTCAAAGTGGGAGGCAGTAATCCGGCTATTCGCCCATGATAAATTGCTTTGATGATTGATGTTACTATCATCACGGAGCTTTCTACTAACATATCCATGCATTTTCTTCTGCTCATATAGGCTCATCTTTTCATCTATGCGACTTTCATCGTGCGACTTCTTTGGACATGTATTCTAGGTTATCAGACAAAGAGTGTAGCTCAAGGAGCTGCCTTCCAAGTCTTATAATGTCATGAGCCTCATGTTTGCAAACTTGATCAAGGGATGCACTTCGACGCTTGGTGGTCAAAAGATGTTGCCGAAGGGATATGACGCGATATGCAAAGACATTTTGGATCGATGTTAAGTCTCTGTCGCCTTGTTTTCGTTTTAGGTATAGGCGATCTACGTCACTGTTTATGTGGAAATTATGTATGCTTGTTAGTATTTTTCGGGTTTTCACGTCAATGGTTCGGATCTCATCAAGTGTCCAATCAAGCAGCTCAAATGTTGGTATGAGTACTGGCACTGCAAACACATTGTGGGCCACTGTTTTATTGAATGCAGAGAGTTCTGGGTTCCAAATTTTCTTTATTCGGCTGTAATATTCTTTAGTGACACGCGTTTTATTATAGGTGTCATTGTAAGATATATTTTCATCAACCCCTAGATATCTGCAACATTCCTCGTCAGATACAGGGGAAACAGTCAAATCATTGATGGAGATGTTACTAGACTGGTTTATAGTTTTTCCTCTTTTCACAACCATATAGCAACATTTATCCTGATCAAATTCCAGCCCTACATCCTTTGAGAATGTTCTAACTAGGTCAAGGCTCTGTTTCATCTCATGCATATTCTTTGCATAAAGTTTTAAGTCATCCACAAAGAAACAGCGTGTAATTTTGGTATTTCTGTTTCCTTGTGAACCAGTGAGATACCCTTCAGCCCTCCTAAACATGAATGACAAGGGGTTTACAGAAAGTATAAACAACATCACAGAGAGGCTGTCTCCTTGGAATATGCCTTTGCGATACTGTATTCGGTGGGTGATAATACAGTCACTCCTTGTGTTTAATTTCAAGAAGGTGGCCCACGATGGAGTCAGGTCAACTATGGCTTTGATAATTCTCATTAGAACTTTAGCAATGTATGTATGTATGTATGTATGTATGTATGTATGTATGTATGTATATGCACGTTTGTTTTGTGTTTGTGTTTATGCTCTCACTGCATGACAACCAATGCTGGTTTTTATGTTCCTGTAACCAAGCAGTTCTGCATAGGAGACTGATAGAATAAGTAGCAGATTTAAAAATAACTTCTGGGGTCGATTTCTTCAACTAAACCATTGAAGATACGATTCAAGGTGCCTTAGCATGGTCGTAATTAGGTGGCTGAAAGAGGTGAAAGATAAACGATATATATACATATGCATACACAAATACACGCGCGCGCGCGCACCCACCCACCCACACATACACACACATACACACACACACCCACGCATGCATACGTTAATGGTAAGTTAACTGACAGAGTAAGTACCGGCTGCTGGAAGATAGAGTACAAATTCTTTAATAAGATTAAGCCATAGCACTGTCTATATTCTTGGTTACGAGCAAAACAAACAGCACATTTGTCGCATTCGGCTTAAAATATATCTTATTTACTGTATTAACCGTATAGCGTTGAGTTCGTTAATTTGACTTATGGTAAACTTGTCCTACTAAACAAAATAATCACACATATACACACACACACACACATACATACATACATACATACATACGTACATACATACATACATATGGACACGTTTATTCATATATGTGTGCGCCAAGACTTATGTAACATCGTTAATCATGTAAGACCCATGACAATCCGAAATATCACAGTATCATGCTAAAGTCTCTGTTGTTTAATAGACTATTTTCTT
>NC_142946.1:33747410-33754910 GCF_046866305.1 Octopus bimaculoides
CGAGTTGGTTTATCAGCCGAGTCTATCGTCAATATAGTCGCGCCTCCTTCCTTCAAACAAGAAGGAAGAGCCATTTTTATCGTACTTGTGGCTAAGGCGAAAGAATGTGTATGATGGACGCGTCTGAAAGGCCTAGAGGCAAACACTTTCCTCTCTGGTGAATCTTTCAACTTCTTCAAGTATCATTTGAAAAGGAAGGTGAGAGTAGAGAGAGAAGTTTTGTCTAGCAAATGTTTCAATAAAAGATGGGTGAATGTAGCAAGGATGGCACGTGTGAATGACGGAGCCACCTTGAGCATAATCCTATGAACCAGAAAAAGAAAGGAAAAAAAAGGGAGTCACTTACTATAATGTGGTTTTGTATGGCGTAATTGCCCGAGGTTACCGTGGTCTTTTCCGCAGGCTTTTCTTTCCACGGATAAACCTAATGTGTTTTTTTTTTACATTTATGACATTTCTGTGATACACGATCCCTTTTGATCGGAGTTTTTTTTCTTCTTCTTCACGATCCCTTTTGATCGAAATTTTCTTTTTTCTTTTATTTTTCAAAAAGAAAAGCTCTACTTTGTATTTTGTCCCCTCTGTGTTCGGCCCTGTGTGACTAATAAAGAAATTCTATCTATCTATCTATCCATCTATCTATCTATCTATCTATCTATCTATCTATTTGTCTGTCTGTCTGTCTGTCTGTCTGTCTGTCTGTCTGTCTGTCTGTCTGTCTGTCTGAATATCTATCTATCTATCTATCTATCTATCTATCTATCTATCTATCTATCTATCTATCTGTCTGTCTGTCTGTCTGTCTATCTATCTATCTATCTATCTATCTATCTATCTATCTATCTATCTATCTATCTATCTATCTATCTATCTATCTATCATCATGGACGGACGGTAGACACATCGGCTCCCATGTAAGTTGCATTTTTCACCTCTTAAAAGACCTATTTTGTTTTAAAATTTTGTATAAGTTGTGTATAACACAAAATACTTCGTGAACATATATTTTTCAAATCGGAAATAGCTCTATTTAGAGCCTTATTTCCAAAAATTCAAACATATCTTCCTCGTTCCTAGCCATATTCTTTAAAACGAATATGGCTAAGGTTTTCAACGAGGCCGACTTCCCGCTCCTAATGCCAGAGGCGAAAACACTTAATGCCGTTCCGCATGAACGCAGACAAGTGATGAAGAAGAGCAATGATTCTGAGTCAACTGCTGCTGCCTCAACCACCACCACTACCACCATCACGTGTACAAACTCTGCTGCTACAGCAGTCTTGCCTGCCACCGTCACCAGTGACAACAACAACAACAACGACAAAGACAACAACAACAACAGCAACAACAACGACAACGACACAAATGTCCTTGCTAACACGACCACTGTCCTCACCACTGCTACTACCAGTGACAATAACAACAGCAACAACAACAGGACACCGACCTTCAACACCAACACCACCACTACTTCGACAAACTCTGCCGCCACTACCACCACCTTTGAACCTGGCAGTACCAACACCACTGTCAATACCACTATCAACAACTACAAGACGAACAAGATAAACAACACCACAAACGCCACAAACAACATATCTGCCAGCATCACAAAAACAAATTTTGCCGATGCAACGAAAGAAAAAAGAACAATATTAACATTCACCCAAAAACAAATCAATGACACAAAATCCCTTCTCACGAAAGAAGGTGACACTGTACAAATACACATACCAAAAGCAATTATTGAAAATACAAACAAGAAGCACATATCATACAGACTTATCAACAAGAAAACGAAGCGACCGGAGAGTTTCTCCACCCAAAAAATTGAGATTTGTCTCAAACCGATATGGCCCTTTCAAAGTCATGTTACTTGGGGACGAAAATTTGCCACGGTCCTAGTACGCTTTAAGAGCGAACAGTTAGCGAAGGAATTTTCAACACTCTCTCTCCACACAGATGACTTGGTGATGATACCGAGTTATCTTGGACAGAGAGTGACGAAGGTGACAGTAAAGAATGTCCCTTCACAAGTGGAAACACAGTGGATAGTAGGTTCTATATGCCTCGAAATGGAGGAGGCAAATATATTAGAAATTGCTACTGCAGAGGAGAAAAACTGGGAAGGGGGAAAAAAAGTCGAAGTCCTCCTCCATATCACTGAAGAGGAGTGCCAAAAGATCCCCACACACATCCAACTGGCAAAGGACCACAAGTTATATGTAGTGGTGGAAGGAAGGCGGCCACGTTGTTATGTATGCGGCAGCGAGGCACACCTCAAGGACAGTTGCCCAACCGCCGCCAACCAAAAAAAGCAACAAGGGCAACCACCAAAACCCGGAAAAAAAACCCTACTACCAACACCACCATCAACAATCAAAACAAGAGAAACACAAGCAACACTGGCAACTGAGAAGACAACAGCATCTGCAAAAACAACAAGTGAGGAAGCAGGGGAAAAGAAAGAAAATTCCAAGACTGTTTCCCCCTCCCCCACATCACACACACCTCACACAAATAACAAGCCATCAGCACCAACAAAAACAGCAACACAACCACTCACACAAGCACACACAGACGCTCACAATTTGCCCCTACCCCCTTCCGATTCCTCAGAACCTTCGTCGGAAGATGAAAGTAATGAGGAATGGCAAATAGCCCAGAAAGGAAGGAGGAAGAGGAGCAAGAAAAGAAAAGCAAACACAAACAAAGCAGGGAGATACACAACTCCCGAAAACACTCCAGACACCAACACAAGCACACACAACTACAACACAAGCAACAAAACCCCAAAAGCAAGTACACACACAATGCTCACTGCCATCAACACAAAAAACTCAGAGTTGATGGAATACATCAACACAAAAACAAACATAACAAACGAAGACATAAAAACCAGCAACCACCCATACACAACACCGCCAGAACACATCAAAATACTACACATAACACCAACCCTGCACCACACACTAAAATCTATTTTTCCAAAGGCAGTTGGCAAATGCCAAAAATACCTGGCGAAAAAACTATATAGTGATCTCCTCGAAGAAAACCCGAAGGAGGAGACACAAAAACTCTCAAACGGTAAGTGACTCTCTTTATAAAACTTTAACACTCAAATCAAAATGATGCTCAAGATTGGTTGTGTAAATGCGCGTGGCTTGGGGTCCCCTTGGAAACAAGGGTACCTCCTAAATGACATAAAGTCACATAAACTAGAAATCATAGCCATAAGCGAGACCAGACTCCATGATACGCGGGCCCTATCGTCCATGTTTGGCAGACAGTTTAACATTTATTTTTCTCCCTGTCTGCCGAGAATGGGCGGTAGTGGCACGGCGGTACTCTTTCGCAAGAGTCTGGATCTCGAAGTAAAGACAGTATTCATAGACCCGGAGGGTAGATTGGTTGTTCTGGATGTCGATGGCAGCGATGGGTGTGCTTTTCGACTCATATCAGTATACGCACCACCTTTAACAGGTAGGCCGGATTTCTTTCGACGTCTAGAAGTATTCCTAGGAACGTCTCGTCCTTTACTTTTAGTGGGGGATTGGAATGCTACCTTGGACACGCATCTAGACTATGTTGGCAGAGATAGGAATAGACGGGGATGCAAATGCCTCAAAGACCTGCTCAGACGCTTTCAACTGTCTGACAGGTACCGACTCGATTACCCGAATGCGCCAATGTGGACATGGACAAACCGCATCGGGTCGTCGAGATCGTATCTAGATAGAATACTGTGTAGGAGAGTAGATAGAGATAGCATAGGGTGTCCACAATTTCACATAGTCAGCTACACGGATCACAAACTTGTGACGTGTACGCTAGACTTAGATAAGACACATAGGCAGGGCTCCGGTTACTGGAAACTAAACGCGTCTTTCCCGTCGAGACCAGTTTTCAGAGACCGGATTAGCACGTTAGTAAAGAGGGCTTTGACAGGAGCCATCATCAATAACAAATGGTGGTTTGCCCTCAAGAGAGCAATAAAAGCAGAAGCGGTTAGGTATTGCAAATCACTAGCCATAGACAGAAACAGAGTAGAGGGTGAACTAGTTAAGAAGCTAGAAGAGGCAATTAGAAGTGGCATCGCATCCGACGTTTTGGCGGCGAGGTTGGCCCTTGACCAACACTTCAACGCCAAACACGAAGGGTGCGTTGTCAGGGCTAGGATGCGTGCTCTAAGAAACGAAGGTGTTGGAGCCGCACGAGAGGCCCGGGTGGCGGAGGCGCAACAGGGCAACAAAGCCACCATTCGGTCTCTGGTGGACGAACAGGGGCGCGAACTGCTCGAGCCAAGCAAAATGTGTGAGGCCTTTCAGCGGCACTTTGCTCGACTGTTTGGGACGAATGGCGAGCGAGAAGGCAGGGTGGACTTCAGTGCCTACCTGCACAGCCTGCCACGACTCTCGGCAAGAGAGGCGGAGTGCTGCGAAGGTGCCATCACGGCGGCGGAAGTGAGGGACGCGATGGCGGGATGCTCGAGGGACAAATCTCCGGGTTTGGATGGTCTGCCCTACGAGCTTTACAACTGTAAGCCAGACTTGTTTGGAGACGTCTTGGTGGCGGTGTACTGCAACTGGCAGCAAAACGGGAGCGTTCCCGGTTTTGTGAGTCGAGGAGCCGTAACGCTGCTGAAGAAAGATCCAAACAAGGGGGACGTCATAGATAACTTTAGGCCCATCACTCTGCTCAATGCAGACTTGAAAATTTTGGCCAAGGTGTTAGCCAAGCGGTTGGCGCTTGTCATCGAGAAACTGATCGGCAAGGCGCAAACGTGCGCGGTGCCGGGCAGGAGCATCCATGACAACCTCCATCTGATGCGCTACATCATAGAGAGGGTAGTTAAGGAACCTGGCATGGGTGGGGCCCTGATCAATTTAGATCAATCGAAAGCTTTCGATAGGGTAGACCATCAATACTTGGAGGCTGTCCTCATAGCAGCCGGCTTCGGTCCCATTTTCCGCGGCTGGATGGCTGCCTTGTACAGAGGCATCCGTTCGGTAGTTCGCGTCAATGGGCATCTATCAAGACCCTTCGACATTGCACGTTCGGTCCGTCAGGGATGCCCCCTCTCGTCGCTTCTGTACGTGTTGACTCTCGAGCCACTACTGCGGAAGCTGGCGACGCTGAGGGGCATCCCGCGAGAGTTGGGATGCGGGACGAGCGTGTCGGCATACGCGGACGACGTCACCGTCATAGTGTCTAGCCAAAAGCACATCGAGCTTGTCGGCGAGACACTGAGAGACTACGAAGCGGTAACGGGAGCGAAAATCAACCGGGATAAGTCAGTGGGCTTGCGGCTCGGCACCTGGAGAAGCAACCCCATGCCGTCAAGTAGCGCCTCCGTCGTGGGACGTTGGACTGACGGTCCGGTTGAGATGCTCGGGGTCTGGTTTGGTCCAGACCTCCAAACGGAGAAGAACTGGGACGAGATAACGAGAAGGGTGGCCACTCTAGCCCGGCAATGGGCCGAGAGGAAGCTTTCCCTGAAAGGTCGGGCGGAGGTGGCGAACACGTACATCGCGTCCGTCATCTACTACCGCCTGACCGTCGTTCCTTGTCCCGACCCTACCATCACCAAACTGGAGCGCATCCTCTTCCGCTTCTTGTGGAAAGGAAGCGTTCCGATGGTTAGGCGATCCGTTTGCTGCCAACACCCGTTAAAAGGAGGACTGGGCATGCCGTGGTTGATGATGCGCAGACACGCGCTGAGACTGCGACATCTCCGGCTCTACGTAGACAGCGGTGAACAGGTGTGGTCACCGTTTGTGCGGCGCGCTTTCCCGCAGCTCGTCTCCATGACCGAACTGCAGTCATGGATCAAGAAGAGGCCGAGGAAGGGCGAATGGCACCGCGAGTGTCGCGCTGCTCTTCGGCAACTCCAACAACCCGGGTCAACCTTGAGCGACTGCATCACAACTAACGCATTCTATAGTGGATTAGTGGAGGGAAGGTACGACGACGATCTCGGGGCGAACCTGGGCGTCGACGAGGAATACCTGACCCGCCTGTTTAAGACGACCTTCGGGCCGGGACCTATGGACAACTTCCAGAGATCCCTGGCCTGGCAGTGCTATCGAGAAGCACTACCCGTTCGGGATAAGCTCTACAGGCATGGCTCGAGAAACACGGGGCCGACCTGTCCGAGATGCCGGCAGAGCGACGAAACCGTTCTGCACGCACTCGTACAGTGTCCCACCATTTCCGAGCTGTGGGCTTACGTCGAACAACTGCTATCGCGTGTGGGACGAGTCGGTCTATCAGCCGAGTCTATCGTGAATATTGTCGCGCCTCCTTCCTTTAAACGGGAAGGAAGAGCTATTTTCATCGTACTTGTGGCTATGGCGAAAGAATGTGTATGGTGGACGCGTCTGAAAGGTCTAGAGACAAAGACTTTCCTCTCTGGGCAATCTCTCATCAACTTCTTCAAGTATCACCTGAAGAGGAAGTTGAGAGTAGAAAGGGAAGTCTTGTCTAGTGAATGCTTCAAAAAAAGATGGGTGAATGTAGCAAGGATGGCACGTGTGAACGACGGAGCCATCTTGAGCATAACCCTATGAACAAGAAAAAAAAATAAAACAAAAAGGCAAAAGAGAGTCACTTACTGTTATAGTTTCTTCAATGAGAATATTGACCAAGGTTACCGTGGTCTTTTCCGTGGGCTTTTCCTTCCACGGCTAAACCTAAACTGTCCTCCCCTCTTTTTACACGAGAACATTACTGTGTGATACACGATCCCTATTGATCGGCCTTTCCTTTTCTTTTTTTTCGATCCCTTTTGATCGAACTGCCCCTTTTTCCCTTCCTACGATCCCTTTTGATCGACACCACCAATTTCTTTTTTTTTTTTTTTTTTTTTTTTTTTTTTTTTTCCTTCCTTCCCCCTCCCAAAAAGAAAAGCTCTACATTGTATTTGTCCCATCTTCGTTGAGCCCTGTGTGGCTAATAAAAGAAATGTATCTACCTATCTATCTATCTATCCATCTATCATCTATCTATCTATTTGTCTGTCTGTCTGTCTGTCTGTCTGTCTGTCTGTCTATCTATGTATCTATCTATCTACCTATCTACCTACCTATCTATCTATCTATCTATCTATCTATCTATCTATCTATCTATCTATCTATCTATCTGTATGTATAGAACAGAGGATAGGCAATAAAGAACCGTACTCATCCCAGCGTTTATTCACATTGGTATTATGATTACAGCCAACTCAGAAATAAAAAATGCTTCATACAGTCTCAAAGCAACCAAACTGACCGAGCCTTCTAGAATGTACCAAATGACACAATTTCTTCTTCAGGCAGATGTTTCAAATATTACAGCTGTGATTTTTCTAGAATTTGACTTTATTTCTAGTTTCACAATAATGCCTACAAGCTGCCAGAGAAATGCATTCGGTAGTTTCTGGTTCAAACTGAGCTTGTATATGAAAGCAAAACAAGATAAAACAAAAATGAATAAAAATAGATAAATAAATAAGTGGTA
>NC_142946.1:33757410-33759910 GCF_046866305.1 Octopus bimaculoides
GACAAACACAGACACAAAGACACACACAAACACGCCTGCTAAATCCACTCACAAGGTTTTACGGCCCGAGGCTATAGTAGAAGACACCTGTCCAAGGTACCACGCAGTGGAACCACGTGGTCCTGAAATAAATTTCTAACCACACAGACGCACCTTTCTAAAATAGAGAAAGATGAAGAGTTAAAATAGTTGAGCAAATGTGAAAGAAGGCAGAATCGTTTTATATTCTGATGAAGACACGAAACCGAAAAATTTTAAATGTAGGGAAAGGTGATTGAGAAGCATTTATGCTTTTCCTACGTAAGGATACTATTCAAATAAAGTGACTTGAATCGAGAATTGCTGCTGGACATCACTTCAGCATCTTCTTGGTTCTTTCAGAGAGAAATGGGTTAAAACATTTATAGACTCACACTATCTCTGAAGATTCTTGACCATCTGATTGTTTGCCAATAACTGACTCTTAATGAATATACATATACCACACACACACACACACACACACACACACACACACACACACACACACACACACACACGAGTGTGTGTGTGTATGTGCGTGCGTGTGTGAGAAGTATTATTTCCGCAACATGATGCTTGAACATGGCTTCTTCATCGGTGCTTCTTCATCTGTTTACTCTATCCTGTCTCCATAAGTAAAGCTTTTAGTAACTAAATAGTTTCTAGTAACTAGTTTCAAATAACTAAATAGTTTCTAGTAACTAAAACTATTTTATATATAATTATTTTACAATTTAGTGCAAGAAGAAATGGCAATGCCTATGGTATTTTTTTATAGAGATGTATCAGCAAATAGATTTCTGCTAAAAAACGAAATGAGACTTTTAGAGAGTTTTTCAATGAAGTTTTCCTGCCGAGAAGACCGACGTAGCCGTTCTTCAAGATGAAGGCAAGAGCTGGTGTCATAAATGCACATAACCTGAAGTCAGCTAATCACATGTCAGATTGCTCTTTAGCGCTACTAGTAACATGTAACCCAATACAACCTGTCACATAGTCGGGTCGTCGGCGACTGAACTGGCAACCCCATCAAGCTTGCTTGGTGAGGATGGTGATTGTTGGACGCCCTGCGAGACGAAAAATAAGACCCGTCAAAGGGCGGAAGAACTTCTGTGTAGTAAACGGCCAATGCAACAAGTACCTAGTCGCGGTGAAGTGCCTGTGTTCTTCATTGACCCGGAGAGCTATGCTGGAGGGAGAGAAATCAATCTTCAAGCAGGTTTTACCAGGCCAGACAGGTCAAAGGGTAGGAGACAGACAAAATCTTAACCATTAGAGTAGTAAACCTCTATGGTTTACTGCAAGTGGATCTAGTTATCGGCAGGGCCCAACAGATCAGATTCCTGGCTTTGAACTAACATGATGTCGTGCAGAGGATCTTGAATACAAGACAACGGATGAAACCCTAATATTCCTAGTTAGATGGAACAGCGCCCTGTGACTTCTACAGTATGCACAACCGAAACCTTTATGAATCCACGCGTTAACAACACCAGGGTTAGAGCCCCTGACTCAAACATTCCGGATGTTCAAGCAAGTCGCATAAAGACTGATGAAGGTACTTCTTTAAATCTAGCTGGAAGAGAAGTAGCTGATGGCGAGAACAGAGGAATCAAACTTATGAACAGTAAAAAGTACCTGCAAATTGGAACACTCAATGTAAGAACACTTAAGGAAAAAGAGAAACATCTGGAGATGGCTAACAAGTTTAACAAATGCAAACTAAACATCATTGGAGTAGTTGAACACAAGATAGTGCATGAAGAAGACCCTACTCTCATTGAATGACTTGAAGGCTGCACATTAATAACAACAAGTGCATGGAGAAGTACTAATGGTGCTGCAGCAGGAGGGGTAGGATTAGTAATCAATGGTTTGGCAGAGAAAGCATTGGCCGAAGTAATACCAGTAAATGACAGAATAGTCACAGCCATGTTCAATGGAAACCCATCAGCCACCGTAGTTATTAACTAAGCACACACAATGGGAAGCAAGAACGCAGAGGAGCTCTACGAAACACTGACAATCGATGAAATACAAAAATACCCTGTTACCATATAATGCGGTGATTTTAAATGATTAGGTGATTTTAAATGATTAGGTGATTTTAAATGATTAGGCGAGGATGTAGTCCGCTACACATTCCATAAGGAAACCAACAAGAATGGCCAGATTCTCCTGGATCATGCGGCGGAATGTAATATTCGCTTCACTAGCAATCTGTTCAAGAAAAATAAAGGAAAACTGGACATTTATCTCCATCACTGGTGGCAAAGCAGCAAAGCAGAGAATCATCAAAGGGAAATCAAAGGACAAGAGAATCAAGAAGTGATACACTCATTTCTACAACTTACTTGGGAAGGATCCAGAAGTTGACAGTGAAACAGAAAATGAAGAATTAGAAAAGATACTTGACGGTTTGGAAATTGAGGATGGAGGCTTCAGAAAACAAGAAATAGAAAGAGCTACAAGTAATCTG
>NC_142946.1:33769910-33774910 GCF_046866305.1 Octopus bimaculoides
AAAAAAAAAAAATTCTAAAGATTCCAATCCCGCTTCTTTTATATATAAAACAAATGTAATTAAATTTATTGGCATACTTTTATATAGTATTTCACCTGATACAACTTCCTTTAACAAAGTAATCACTTCTTATGCAGAAGCATTAAAATTCAGTGGTTATAAGGAAAATAATAATCACATAAGCAAAATGGCTTGTTCTAAAATCTCTATAAAAGATGCAAGTAGTACCTATACTGAAAAGGAGTGCTTGTTGCCACTTCAACATGGCTGTTCCGTACGGACACAGTTTGTGTCGTTAACCAGTTGAAGAAGATGTTCTCCTGGGGTTAAAAAATAGTAGTAACGTCATTCCGTACGGAACAGCCATGTTGAAGTAGCAACAAACATTACTTTTCAAAAATCACATAAATATAACATTAATTGTTATGTACTATGTTATAATCCTCTATCTGGTCACGTCACAGTTCGCGTGCAAGTAGAGCTAAACATTTTTTTCATTTAATACATAACCATTTTCCTTATAATTCTCTATATTCTTCCCTTTACACAAATACTAAATGAATATAATGTTTGTGAATTCTGTAAAAGTTGCTGTTACTGTTGCCATTACAATAGTCGTCCTCCAAATTACTTATTTGAGGATTTGGTACATTTTCTTCTATTTAATCAGGGGTTTTTCAACTAGGGTCTATTTTACCCCTGGGGGTCCACATAAGAATTTTGGGAGTCCATGCAAGCAACATAGTAAATTGAGGATCTACAGTAGTATTTTAAGGGTCCATGAAAAAATTTTGCCTAAGATATATTTATTGCTAGAAACAGCTACGTTTCTATTTTTAATGTTTTTTATAGTTTAATATACTTCCTGCCACTAAAACATGTTCTCTCAGAGAGTGATGTTGCAAACCTACACAAGTGAATGTGTAAAAAACAAAGCCTGTAAGACTAGTTCTTAAACATGGGACAGTTTTGGGAATCCACTGGAATAAAATAATAACAAAAGGGTAAAAAATGCTTGAGGACCACAATATTTAATTTTCAGTAAATTGTTTATTTTCTGTTTCCTCTTGAACATTTAGCTGTATTTTAACTTTGCGTTTTTGTTTTTAGTCATTGCAGTACTTTAGTTATTTTCGATGTCGAAATGTAAAATAATTAAAAAAATTTTAAATGTGCGGAACAAACCTCCCTTTTCTCTTACCTACTACTACTGCTGCTGCTGCTGCCACTACTACTACTACCACTACTACTACTACTACTACTACTACTACTACTACTACTACTACTACTACTACTACTACTGTAGGCACAAGGACTGAAATTTTGGGGCAGGGTATCAGTTGATTTCATCCACCGCAGTTTTTTGGCTGGTACTTATTTTATCGACCTCAAAAAGATGAAGGTCAAAATGGACTGCAGCGGAATTTGAACATAAATCTGAAAGAAATGCCGCCAAGCATCTTGTCCGGCGAGGTAACGATTTTGCCAGATCGCTGCACTGCTATCTGTAATAATAATAATAATAAAAATAATAATAATAATAATAATGATAATAATAATAATAATAATAATAATGATAATAAATATTTGTGTGTGTGTCTTTTTAGGATTGCTTCTTCATGTTGATTTTGTTGTTGTCTCTGCCGTTGACTGACTGTAAACGTTTTTGTATGTCAGGCAGGGATGAACATCTGTTGGCTACCTGTTCCAACAGGGTCTTTGCTGCTCGGCCGCTTATATCAATAAATACATTCCAGCCTGAAAGATAGTCCTACTGCTGCAAAGACAAGGGAAGGGACCACCCAAAGCAACAACAGTAACAATAGCAATAACAATACCGAAATACACACACACACACACACACACACACACACACACACACACACACACACACACAGAGTCATATTTACGTATGTATGTATGTATGTATGTATGTATGTATGTATGTATGGATGGATGGATGTACACACTCACACACGTACACACACACACACACACATATATATATAACGATATATGTAACAAAGACAATATATATGTGTGCGTGTGGTGCGTGTGTATGCAGATGTGTATGTATATGTAACAATGGAAATAACAAAGCAAAAATGTAATAATAATAATAATATTAATAATAATAATAATAATAATAATAATAATAATAATAATCCTTTCTGCTATAGGCACAAGGCCTGAAATGTTTTTGGCAAGGAGGATAGTCGATTACATCGACGCAAGTGCTTGACATGATAGTGATGATGATGATGATGATGATGATGATGATGATGATGACGACGACGACGAAGACGATGATGATACACAAAATGTCTTATTTCTTACATATGTTAACATGTGTATAAGATTCTGTCCAGAAAGAGCAAGGGCAACAACAGCAAAATGTGTAACAACAACAGCAATTACCTAAATAAATGCAGCTGCAACAACGAACGTGATAAAACAAAAATACGATACAACAGTAACACAAGGACTATTGCTCTTACCACTACCATCACCACCACCACCACTACCACCGCGCCGCTGCTTCCAGTAATAACAACAACAACAGTAACACCAACAACAACCATAATATCAGCAAAAGGAGCTACGACTACAATGATGACGATTAGAAGCAACATCAAAAAAAAGAAACAATAAATGCAGTACGAGAAACAAGAGCGGTAACTGTTGCAAAAATGCCTGCTACAACATCACTAATGACAACAATACCTCCACCACCAACACCACCAACAACAGCAGCAACAACACCAGTATCAACAACACCCCACCCTCACCACCATCATCAACAACAACTCTTACATCATCACCAACAGCGTCAACAACAGCAGTATCAAGAAAGACACCCCTAACGCCACCATCAAGAACAGTACCATTAACAACACCGTCAACACAGCAATACCAATACTCACACCATATGTCAATGTCAGAATTTCCAACTTGTGTTTGATGAAAGAAATAAACCTTTATAAAATCTCTCCAAACAATTGATTACACTGGCCAACAGAAAATTATTTTTCTCTGTTGTCAAAATTTGGACCTGAACAAGGAATTTTTTAACACACGGAATCCGAAATGACATCCATATATTAACAACACGTCAAGATTTTAAGATCCATAAAATTTCATAAAAAATCTTTTTTTTATTAGATAAAACAGCTTATGAAGAACAAGACATAACATATACATAGAAATTAGTTTTTCTTCAAAACCAAAATGTTTTCTTTTTTTAAAAATTCTACTGAAAAACTAGTAAAAATCTTAAAATTTCTACAAACAAATTACGAAATTGTTTATGTTTAATTTCCCATGGATGGTTTTCTTGAGTGCTGAACCTCAGGAAGATCACGAACCAAGTTCCAGCAATTGCTTACCATCATGTGCAAATCTCATCTGCCTTGCTACCTTTGTTCCATTGATTTTATATCCTGATAGAAACGTTTTCCGTGCTCGTGACACATGTCACCAAGATTTTCAGAGAACTTATCAAAGTGATTGCCGAAATAGCGCAGCTCTATGCTCATATTTGCTCCTAACTTTTGAAAGTTCTTCAGCATGTTTTTGACTATTTTGGCATAGTTTGCTGCTTTCTTTACAACAGTTGCAAACGAATTCCATGCTGCTGCTTCAACGCAATTCATTGAATTTACAAAATTCCCATTCTCCATCAGTTTCTGATTTGAGGCCCATCAGATTCTCCAGCTTTTATTTTTTCCCTCCTCAGACTGGGAAATTCGTTACAGAGGTAGTTATAACCCGTCTTTATCCAGAGCTTTAACAGAGTGCTTCATAAAGCTAAGTTTGATATGGGGTGGAGGTAGACTGATTTTTCCCGGTTGAACTAAAAGCTCTTCAACCACATTAAAAGACCCTGGAACTCATGTTTGCTGCGGCCATTCTTTGATCTCCGAATGTTTTTCCATGGCTCTGCTGTCTCACATACATAAAAAGCATGGATATTTGGTGGTATCCACTTTGTTGTCCCAGGAGGCTATCTTAAGTCCACGCATATCACCCACTGGTGACTGTGATACTTACTTTTCTCTGGCACTGCTTTCATGACTTTATATTTCTCTGCTAGATTTGTAGAGTGAGCAAGTGGAACCGAGGCCAATATAAAATATAAATCGGGATAAACACTCGTACTAAATCTTACAAGTAACCACTACATTTTTCTGAAAAATTTGGAAAATTGTGAGAAGTAGGACGTTTGGGTACCTTAAAATCTGGACATGATGGTCAAAAAATAGATTCCATTTTTGAAACCTCTTCAAATCAGGTAAAAACGTCTTGACAGCAAATACCTGTTGGTTTGTGTTATTATTTGACGGAATCGTAAGTGTTTTGTGGTATTTATTTTTGCTCATTACGTTCTGAATTCAAATCTCGACAAATCCACTTTCTTTTTCATCCTTCCAGTGGTGGTAAAATAAAATATCAAAGTACCGAAGTTGATGTTATCGACTAACTCCCCACCACCCACGATCTCTTCCTCCACCACCACTCCTCCTACCGACTGCTTTGTCTATTGTTACTGGTGGCAACCCTTTGTTTTTACGGCTCTGAGAAGTCCTCATCACATTGCTTAGGGTTTTGAAAGTCACTGCAGAATGCTAGCACCATGTATTATTGTATAACCCTCTTTATTACATTTAGCACGCCGGGCAAAATGCTTCGGAGCATTTCGTCCCTCTTTGCGTTCAGAGTTCAAATTCCGCTGAGGTCGACTTTACCTTCACCCTTTTCGGGGTTGATAAAATAAGTACCAGCTGATCACTGAGGGCTGATGTAATCGACTTACTCCACCCTCGAAATTGCTGTCTTTATGCCAAAATTTGAAACCAATATTAGCCAGGTAAAGATGTATAGAGCTTTTCTTATGGAACTATTTCTACAACTATCTCGTAACAATAACCATGTGCAGTTTGGGGAATTGGGTTGCAGTTTGGGGAACTGGGATATAGTAAGCTATATCATGCAACTGCGTG
>NC_142946.1:33789910-33797410 GCF_046866305.1 Octopus bimaculoides
TGTGTGTGTGCGTCCGTGTGTGTGTGATTAAGAAGTCATATTGTTGAAGGAATACCTGGTGGTGATGATGATACTAGTGGTGGTGGTAGCGGTGGACGTCTTTGTGGTTGTGGTAATAGCGGTTCTGGTGGTGTGGAGGGGACTGGGGGAGTAAGGTTTTGTGAGCAGGGAACCAGAGCGTCATGCTGGTAGGAGCTATATGCAGTTTCGTGCGGTGCAATGGTAAGGTGTACGTTTTTGAATGCTGCAGTGTTGGCGGTAGTAGAAATATGGCAGTTGTGTTGTAAAAATTATGTATAATGTAATGTTTGTAGAAGTTGTAATTTGACATAGGTGGTGTTAATGAGACTGGTGGTTCCGGTGGTGGTATGCTGCTAGTGATAAGAATGTCTATATTGATGGTATGGCAGCAGAAACATTGAAGTATAGTCGTGGTGTTATGTCCCCTGGATGGCTGGCTTGGCATGCCATGGTTGCTAATGCGCAGACACGAGCTGCAAATACGCCACTTACAGGTTTTCTTGGGCGGTGAGCCGGTGTGGTCTCCGCTACTAAGACACGCCTTCCGCAGTTCATCTCTTTGCGGGAGCTGTAATCTTGGGTCGAGAAAAGACCAACATTAAGCTACCGGTATGTGGAATACCGTCACGTGCTCAATGTCCTCCACCAATTAGGCAATGCGGTCAGTAGAAGTTCTACGGTAGCAATATATAGAAAACTAGTGGTAGACAAGAGTGGCGACGTTCTTAGGAAAACTCTGGGCGCCAACTAGCTAGTCTATTTCGGAGGACTTTTAAGCCCACTACTACCATAGATAACTTCCAGAAATCCCTGACTTAGCAGTGAGCAATGCTACAGAGGAGCACTATTAGTTCGAAATAAACTCCAGAGGCACGGAATCGCTGTCAGGCGGGACTCTCCCAAATGCGCGCAAAGCAACGAAAGCGTTCTGCACGCACTCGTGCAGCGTCCGAGTATTGCTGACTTGTGGGGATATGAGGAACAGCTACTAACGCATGTCGGACGAATCCAATAATCAGCTGATTCCATTCATCGCCCTACCATCGACCTTTAACAAGAAAGGTGAGGCGGCGTTCCTCTGTCTCGTGGTTAAGCTCTTCTCGATTTTTAAGCTCCGCTTGAAATAAAGTGATGGCGGCGAGAGAAGTGCTACTTCCCAGGGGATTTAAGAAAAGATAAGTGACTGGCAAAAAACGGTTAGAGTGAACGGGCCAACTCGAAGTATGCACCTGTATACTGGAGAGCATGAAAGAGTTCGTGCATTTGGTGGTTAGGGTATTCCTGGATTTATGGAGTCCCTTGATTGACCCAAACTGGAATTTCTCTATAATTAGGAGGACTGCATCATTCATGATATCACATATGTTGTATACTATGTATACTTTTATCGCATTTCACCGTTATTTCCGTTTCTTTCTCCCCATCTTTATATAAATCCACACACAAATTGTTGACTGTTCATGCGTTGTGCCTCTCTTCTCCTGTGGTTAATGAAACATTTATTATGATTATCATTGTTATCTTCTGTTAATTCTATTTCTATTTCTTGCCGAGTGTCTTCCTGACACTTAGGGCAGAGAAACGCACTGTGCACATTGGTAGACCATTAAAATAAACACATCAGATTGTCCATTTACAAAGTCATTTCTCGTGAAAGAGAAAAGGGGGAAGAAAGACAGAGAGAAAAAGGAGGGAGGAAAAAGTAAACAAAAAAATAGAGGGGAAGAAAGAAAGAAAATTCACACTCTTCTCAGTGCATGTGACGTACCAGTTAAGACAATCTTTTGCACTTTCTGCATGGATGGTAAACCAGGGATCATTCTCAAATAATTTTCAGTTCCTTTTTTTATCATTCCAAGTGCTCCTACAATCACTGGTATTGTAACCGTCTTAGCAAATCTTCTGAGCTTATCAAATTCTTTTACTGAGATATTATGGTCCCAGGGTATGCTCATGTTAATCAATAAAAAGACTTTGTAGTTTTGGAACTTTCACAACAATATCTGGTTTATTAGCTTTGATAGTCCGGTCTGTACATACTGGAAAGTCCAAAAGAATCATTAAATTATTATTATTATCATTATTATTATTATATGAAAGCTTACAGCTTATTTTGCTGGATATGATCAAAAGTGACAGCCGTCCACAGCCTGCAGACTAAGGTGACACTTGTTTACTGGTCATACTTCAAGAACCTTGCGAAGACTTCTTGCAGTTCCAAGTAATGCTGATTTTTGTAGGTGTTCTACCTTCACACTTGCATCGATCTTTTTCAGCCATGTTGATAGTTGAGTGCTGATACTTCTAAGTGCACCAATCACTATTGGTATCATGTCTACTCTCTTCATTGACCACAGCCTTCGTATTTTCCACTTTAAATCGTCGTATTTGTTTGTTCTTTTTCCTTTCACATTGTTCCTGTTGTCTCCGGGGCATGATATGTCGATTATCATACATGTCCTTTCTTTTTTATTCACCACAACAATGTCTGGTTTCCTATGCCTGGTCAGGTGATCGCACTGGATCATTACATCCCACAGGATTTTGCAGTTCTCATTTTCGGTGACTCCTTCTGGGGTTTGTTCATACCAAGTCTTTGCTCTTTGTAGGCCGTGATTTCCACAGAACTCCCAATGGATCATTCTTGCTACATTGTCATGGTGTCATTTGTATTCGCCTCGTGCCAATTTCGGGCATTCGCTAGGGGTATGAAAGGGTATGTTTTGTATATTATTGACCTGATGGATCTCCTTGGTTTTTCCATGACTTTTATGTTCAACTTGGTATCCTTCAGGATTTTCCTAAATCTGCGGGCTAGTTCCCCATGTGGTATGGCTTCTACAAACATCACTCCTTGGAACTTGTCGGCATTGTACCATACCACGTGCTCTTTTTGTTTGTTTTGCCATAAATTCACCATATCTTATTCCACTACTTACTACTGTACTTAGGTTGTGTTCCATCTGTATCCTTATTCACAATCTCTTCAAATTTCTTGCTAGCCCCTCTGTACACTCGGATTCTATCTTTCTGGTTGTATCCCGAAAATTGCATGTAATGCATGAAGTCTTGTGCGTGTTTCTGTTTCTCCCAGGGTTTGCACAGGGGCGATATGTTTTTCATTATTCTGACTAAGTCGGCTATTAATATATTAATTTTCACATTGTGTGATAGATCCGAACTCTTATGGATGACATATTTCGAGGACATGGGTTTCATATAGTGTGAGTGGAGGATTTGAACCTTGTTATTAATGGTAGCTAGCCAAAGCTCTTTGTCAAGGACTACGAGTCTCTTGTTTGGGTGCCTTGTTGGGTAATCTATAGTTACCCTGATGCTTTGGTGTACGGAATTAGCTATACGCTGGATGTTTTCCATCATGATCCTCTCGTTCTCTTCAGTTTGACTATTCGATGGTGTCTTGACTATGATGTTGATGTCATCCATATATATATATATATATATATATATATATATATATATATATATATATATATATATTGAAAAAAAAGTCGTCAGAATTTTGGAATAACTTCTTTCATTTATTTTATACATATATTAGCGCTTTCGTTCGTCTTTCGAACTTGTCAAATATAAATCTGTGAAATTACAGAGATCTTGCTTATTTATATAAAAACAGGTGTTTTGGGGGGCTTTGTTTATAACAGAACATTATTTTGATAGTCAGACAGATAGAGAGATGGCCCTTCTCTCTCTCTTTTACCCCATCCATCTCTCTATCTGTCTGACTGTCAGTCTATCTATCCATCTCTCTATCTGTCTGTCTATCTATCTATCTGCTTATACATTTTCCATTGTCTCCAAAGCCTCACCCCCAAAAAACAAAAAAAAAAACAAAGTAATGTTCTGTTATAAACAAAACCCCCTAAAACACCTGTTTTTATATAAATAAGCAAGATCTCTGTAATTTCACAGATTTATATTTGACAAGTTCGAAAGACGAACGAAAGCGCTAATATATGTATAAAATAAATGAAAGAAGTTATTCCAAAATTCTGACGACATTTTTTTCAATATTTACTTCTGTACATCACACCTAACACTACACACACACACACACACACACACACACACACACATATATATATATATACGACGGGCTTCTTTCAGTTTCCGTCTACCAAATTTACTCACAAGGCTTTGGTCGGCCCGAGACTATAGAAGAAGACACTTGTCCAAGGTTCCACGCAATGGGACTGAACCTGGAACTATGTGGTTGGGAACCATGCGGTTGGTCTCGATGTAATCTACTTGCCTCCTTTCCCCAATATAAAACTCACGTTCTGAGGTCAAATTCCGCCGAGGTCGATATCACCTTTTATCCTTTCGCGGTCGATAAAATAAGTACCAGCCGAGTGCTGAGGTTGCTGTAATTCACTCATCCTCTCCCCAGAAAATGCTGGCCTTGTGCCAAAATTGAAAGTCAACATTATTGTTGCTGTTGTTGGTAGCACGTCAGGCAAAATACTTACCGGCATTTAGTTCGTCATTACGTTCTGAGTTCGACTGGGGTCGATGTAATCGACTAGTCCCCTCCCTCCACATTGCAGGCCTTGTGCCTTTAGGAGAAAGGATTATTACTATTATTAAGACGGTGAGCTGGCAGAATCGTTAGCACACTGGGAAAATACTGAGCGGAAATTCGTCCCTCTTTACGTTCTGAGTTCATATTTTGCTGAGGCCAATAAAATAAGTACCAGTTGAATACCAAGGATCGATGTAATCGACTATCCCCCTCCCCTAGAATTTCAGGTCTTGTGCTTATAGTAGAAATTATTATCATTATTATGACCCTTGTTGCTGATAAAGAACTCTGTAAACAATTTGTTTAAATACTTTATACTATGGAAACAAATACTCACTATAGCCAGGAAACGTAGGATTCCATGTCCCAGATTTTAATGTTTGTATGTGTGTGTGTGTGTGTGTGTGTGTGTGTGTGTGTGTGTGTGTGTGTGTGTGTGTGTGTGTTTGTATGTGTGTATGTATGTGTAAGATTGTATCAGGCCTATGTTCACAAGTACTCTAGCCGTGATCATCTCTTCTTTGCATATCAAGCCCTATTAGTTCTGAGTGACTTTTTCTAGTTTTAAATACAATGGCTGCTACTTCTTGCGCGTCCAATTATTCAAACAAGGGTTACCTCTTTGACTTCTACAGAAGTTGATGTATTTCGTGCCGATGTAGGGATATCGTGCTTGTTGCTAATTTGCATCCCGCTTCCCACAAGCCTCCCCTAAAATAACCCTTCCTCGATATTAAGTAAAACTTCGAAATTCCACACAGACGGTGTCTGCTCTTACCAGACCTGTGACTTACGTTTTTTTCTTTGGCCTTTTCGACAAAAAATTCTGGCTAGAAGACATGTTTGCTCTCTCAGAAGGGGGTACATTTTTAAATGTGAAAAAACAAACAACTTCCATCTTCTTATCATTTTGCCTGATTTTTGTTGCTGCTGTTGTCCTTTTATTGTATTGTTTGTTTCTTTTGTAGTCTTTTGGTCATAGAACCACGTGCAAGATCTTTGCTCCTTTACAACCCTCCCCCCCACACGAACGCTCTCTCTTTCTCTCTCCATCTCTTTCTCCCTCTCTCGCTCTGTCAACTTTGCTCTGTGTCTCTATCTGTCTGTCTGTATGTCTCTTATCCCCTCTCTCTTTTCCTCTCTCTGTCTCTCTCTCTCTCTCTGTCTCTCTCTCTCTCTCTGTCTCTCTCTCTGTCTCTCTCTCTCCCAGTTTGCTTAGGATGGTGTTTTTTTGAAGAGAGAAAGGGTTTCGTGATCAACATATGTATTTTAAAACTGTTCAGTGACTGAATTATTGTAGCTTAGATGCCAACCATTGTTGAAGCAGCATGCAGCCAACAACCAGTTCCTCTCGTTCCCCCAAATTTTAACAACAACAATAACAACAACAACAACAACGACGACCACGACGACGACGACGATAACGGCAACAACTACAAAAACAGCAACAACGGAAACAACAATAGTAGTTAAAATGAAGGAAAAGCAAAAAGTAAAATTCAAAGAAAAAAACAATTTTAAAAAAACACGGAAATAAAAAAGCATAAATCAAAAACAAACAACCTGGAAGCAAACGAAAAGAAAACACCACCCATGGGTTCTGCAACTCCTTTTTTACGATAGCTAACAAGTTCTGCCTTGATAAACGCTGGTTTCCAGCCAGGAACGCCACACAAAATGGTAACGTCACAGTGTTAAGATTAACAAACCTGTTTTCTAAAGTGACCGCTCCTTAGCAAGTGGTGCTGGTCTCTATCTCTACACATGTTTATGTATATTTACTTTCACAATGGTTTCTACACGGATATTAATACTTTGTTTTTGTTTGCTTGACATTATAGCGTGTGTGTATGTGTGTGTGTGTGTGAACATATACGTATACGTACATACGTATATATATCTATGTATGCCTGTGTGTATATATACACAAACACACATATATATATATATGTATGTGTGCATATATACATATATACACACATATATACACACATATGTACACACACACACATATATATATACATGCATTTATATATACATACACACAAACTTGTATATTATATATACATTTACACACACAAATATATCCATTTAAAATGAAGCTTTATATCAATAAATAATGGATACTTTCCAAAATTAAAATGGAATTATCTGGTAGAAATTTAGTTTCTGATGAATTGCCATCTGCAGGCATCATGTGTACTTATAAACTACTTTGTTACGTTCCTTAGTATTATGCCTTAGCAACGTTCCTTAGTATTGCTATTTACTAATACTCCTTTTGTGATCCTGCTAAGACTATTTAGTGACACAGCCTAGTAGTACAGCTTTGTCTCATTCGTGTCACACTGCTTAGTATCACTGCTTAGGCAGTCTCTTTTGTAACATTACTCTGTAACGTGGCTTTATAACATGATTTACCTTTGTGCCATTCGTGTTACACTACTTGGTATCATAGTTTAGGACAGCGTTTCCCAACCTATTTTCCCCCAGGCCCCACTATAAGTTTCCAGAAAGATGTATGCCCCCACCGGTGGTTGGAAAAGCGTATAGATGTAATATTTTTCTGTGAAAATAAGATTTTCACAATTCCATGCCCTACGATATATATAAAAAAAAATTTGGATCCCATGTCCTACCACAATTTTCTCAGGCCCAACAGTGGTGCGTATGCCCCACGTTGGGATTCACTAGTTTAGGAGGTCTCTTTGGTAATACTACTCTATAAAGTAGTGTAACTTTGTAATATGATTTCGTTACACTCCTTAGTAACAATGTAACTACCGAGCGACAATGTCGAATAATGGCGTTTAATTACACTTCGTTCTTTTAAATTACTAAGTTCATTGCAAAAGAGAATGTGTAGAGCTACTGAAAAACCCCTCTGAAGAATGAGGTCAGGGAAGAGAAGTGAAGAGAAGAGTCCCTCGTCA
>NC_142946.1:33802410-33814910 GCF_046866305.1 Octopus bimaculoides
CATAACTAATTTCCTGCAACATGTAACTGTCAATCAATGTGATTCCTAAATCTGCCAAATACCTTATAAATGGCCTGGAGGGAAGCCCGCAAGATTTATTACTAAAATCTCACTACAGTTTTAAAAATGAAGGGCACATTCGATAATATTGCTTGGACATAACATTTAATTAATACAAGATGGTCAAGGCTGGAATGTTCGATCATAGATGTTCTCAGTGAAGGTAGAGTTGAGATTGAGCAACTACAATCTGTGATGTATTGAAGTCTCCTGATTTATTCTCCACACGGTGTCTTCGGTTAATTGCATATTTCGGTTTGTTGCATAAAAATTTTGTTGAACTATGCTGTGCAATTAAGTGCAAACAGCAGCGTAAGGTTGAAATTGTGAACCGGTTCACCTCATGTAGCTTTAAAGTCCTAATTGAATTTAACCTCACGTAACATCGCCGTGGCATACCAGAAAATGGTTCTTATACTATGCGACTAGCGATTCAGTTCGTCCTCCGGTTCGATTCAGGTACATGATGTTGATAAAACACAAAAATGGCGAAATATTGGTATCCATCACTCCTAGTTGGGACTGGAGGCGAGTTGTCTCGCCTGTATATGACTTTTAGGTGTTTTAACACCCAGTGCTAAAGGAGAGTCATCCCCAAAGCGCTATACCACAGCGAACTGGCAAACAAAGCAAAACGCATACGTCGAGTATGTGCGACCGATAATGTTTACAACACTAGCACTACCTTTCATAATTGAATTATTATTATTGTTGTTGTTGTTGTTGTTGCTGTTATTGCTATTAGTATTATTATCATCATCATCATCATCATCATCATCATCATTATTATTATTATTATTATTATTATTATTATGTTGAGAGATGGCCAAGTACCAAAGTGTCCAGCTAAAAGTTGAGTGCAAATCAATCAAATATCCATAATCCTCTGTAATCCAGTGAAAGGTCAAATGTATCTGAATACCAAGCGTAAGGTCAAGGAGTCGAGTGTCTCATAGAACACACATAAAATACTCAGGTCGTTGGTGAGCATTGTGGCGGGGATGATTGCGGTGGTAGGAGTTGAGGTGGTGGGAGTCGCGGTGTTGAAGGTGAGTAGAGAAGAGGATGTATTATAATTACACACTAACAAATCTTTACCAGAAAATTACATACATACATACATACATATATATACGCACGCACACGTATATAAATATTTATATACATATGTATGCACACACACACACACAAACGTACATATATAGAGAGAGAGCAAGAAAAGAATATATTCTTTCATTCTCTCTCCATATATATGTACGTATATGTATGTGTATATGTATGTATATATGGATGTATGTATGTATGTATGTATGTATGTATGTATGTATGTATGTATGTATGTATGTATGTATGTATGTATGTATATATATATATATATATATATATATATATATATATATATATATATATATATGTGTGTGTGTGTGTGTGTGTATATATATATATATATATATATATATATATATAGTTCAAATTTACAGAAAACAAAAGACGAAGACAGAATATATATATACATACATACATACATATATACATACATGCATGCATACATACATGCATACATACATACATGCATGCATACACATATACATATATACAGACAGACAGACAGACAGACAGATAGACAGACAGATAGATAGATAGATAGATAGATAGATAGATAGATAGGTTTCTTTATTAGCCACACAGGGCTCAACACAGAGGGGACAAAATACAAATGTAGAGTTTTTCTTTTCGAGGGGGTCGAAAACAAAGCAGAAAAAAAAACAAAAGTGGGGACAACGATGAAAAAAAAAAAAAAAAAAAAAAACATCGCAAAACGTTTGGGGTATTTACAAAAAATACGAAAAATACAAAAAATTCCCAATAAATGGGGAGGTTATCCGTGGAAAGAAAAACCTACGAAAAGACCACGGTAACCTCGGTCTTTAGCGTCACAGTTTGTTAAATAAAATTTCTCTGTTTACAAAATTTTAAAACGTTTTATAGAATCATGGTCAAGGTGGCTTCGTCATTTATACGTGCCATTCTTGCTACATGTATCCATCTTTTTTCGAAACATTTGCTAGACAACACTTGCCTCTCTACTCTCACCTTCCTTTTCAAGTGATACTTGAAAAAGTTGATGAGAGATTGACCAGAGAGGAAAGTATTTGTCTCTAATCCTTTCAGACGCGTCCACCAGATGCATTCTTTGGCCATAGCCACAAGTACGATAAATACAGCTCTTCCTTCCCGTTTAAAGGAAGGAGGCGTGACGATATTGACGATAGACTCGGTTGATAAACCGACTCGTCCCACACGCGACAGCAGTCGTTCGACATAAGCCCACAGCTCCGAAATGGTTGGACACTGCACGAGTGCGTGCAGAACGGTTTCATCGCTCTGACCGCATCTCGGGCAGGTCGGCCCCACATTTCGCGAGCCGTGTCTATAGAGCTTATCCCGAACGGGTAGCGCCTCTCGGTAACACTGCCAGGCCAGGGATCTCTGGAAGTTGTCCATAGGTCCCGGCCCGAAAGTCGTCCTGAACAGGCGGGTCAGGTATTCCTCGTCGACGCCCAGGTTCGCCCCGAGATCGTCGTCGTACCTGCCCTCCACTAATCCCCTATAGAATGACTTCGTTGTGATGCAGCCGCTCAAGGTCGACCCGGGACGGCAAAGTTGTTGCAGAGCAACGCGACACTCACGGTGCCATTCGCCATTCCTCGGCCTCTTTTTGATCCACGACTGCAGCTCGGTCATGGAGACGAGCTGCGGGAAAGCGCGTCGCACAAACGGCGACCACACCTGCTCACCGTCGTCTACGTAGAGCCGGAGATGTCGCAGTCTCAGCGCATGTCTGCGCATCATCAACCACGGCATGCCCAGCCCTCCTTTCAGCGGGTGTTGGCAACAAACGGATCGCCTCACCATCGGAACGCTTCCTTTCCACAAAAAGCGGAAGAGGATGCGCTCCATTTCGGTGATGGCGCGATCGGGACAAGGCACGACGGTCAGGCGGTATTCGATGACGGACGCGATGTACGCGTTCGCCACCTCCGCCCGACCTTTTAGGGACAGCTTCCTCTCGGACCATTGCCGGCAGAGAGTGGCCACCCTACTCGTTATCTCGTCCCAGTTCTTCTCCGTTTGCAGGTCCGGACCGAACCAGACTCCGAGCAACTTGACCGGACCGTCCGTCCAGCGTCCCACTACTGAGGTGCTGCCGGACGGTATGGGCTTGCTTCTCCAGGTGCCGAGCAGCAAACCCACCGACTTATCCCGGTTGATTTTCGCTCCCGTCACCGCTTCGTAGTCTTTCAGCGTCTCGCCGACAAGCTCGATGTGCTCGTGGCTAGACGCTATGACGGTGACGTCGTCCGCGTATGCCGACACGCTCGTCCCGCACCCCAGTTCTCGCGGGATGCCCCTCAGCGTCGCCAGCTTCCGCAGTAGTGGCTCGAGAGTCAATACGTACAGGAGCGGCGACAGGGGGCATCCCTGACGAACCGAACGTGCAATGTCGAAGGGTCCCGATAGACGTCCATTGACGCGAACAACCGAACGGATGCCTGTGTACAAGGCAGCCATCCAGCCGCGGAAAACGGGACCGAAGCCGGCCGCTTCGAGGACGGCCTCCAAGTATCGATGGTCTACCCTATCGAAAGCTTTCGATTGATCCAAATTGATCAGGGCCCCACCCATGCCAGGTTCCTTAACTACCCTCTCTATGATGTAGCGCATCAGATGGAGGTTGTCATGGATGCTCCGGCCCGGCACGGCGCACGTCTGCTCCGTGCCGACCAGTTTCTCGATGACAAGCGCCAACCGCTTGGCTAACACCTTGGCCAAAATTTTCATGTCTGCATTGAGCAGAGTGATGGGCCTAAAGTTATCTATGGCGTCCCCCTTGTTTGGATCTTTCTTCAGCAGCGTTACCGCTCCTCGGCTCACAAAACCGGGAATGCTCCCGTTCTGCTGCCAGTTGCAGTACACGACCGCCAAGACTTCTCCAAACAAGTCTGGCATACAGTTGTAAAGCTCGTAGGGCAGACCATCCAAACCCGGAGATTTGTCCGTCGAGCAACCCGCCATCGCGTCCCTCACCTCCTCCGCCGTGATGACCCCTTCGCAGCACTCCGCCTCTCTTGCCGAGAGTCGTGGCAAGCTGTGCAGGTAGGCACTAAAATCCACCCTGCCTTCTCGCTCGCCACTCCTCCCGAACAGTCGGGCAAAATGCCGCTGAAACGCCTCGCACATCTTGCTCGGCTCGAGCAATTCGCGCCCCTGTTCGTCTACCAGAGACCGGATGGTGGCTCTGTTACCCCGCTGCGCCTCCGCCACCCGGGCCTCTCGTGCGGCTCCAACACCTTCATTCCTCAGAGCACGCATCCTTGCCCTGACAGCACACCCTTCGTGTTTAGCATTGAAGTGTTGGTCGAGGGCCAACCTCGCCGCTAAAACGTCGGATGCGATGCCACTTCGCAATGCCTCTTCTAACTTTATCACTAGCTCCCCCTCTTCTCTGTTCCTCTCTACAGCTAGTGCCCTGCTATACCTTATTGCTTCCGCCCTCACTGCTCTCTTGAGGGCAAACCACCATTTGTTGTTGACGATGGCTCCCGTCAAAGCCCTCTTTACTAACGTGCTAATCCGGTCTCTGAAAACCTGTCTCGACGGGAAAGACGCGTTTAGTTTCCAGTAACCGGGACCCTGCCTATGTGCCTTATCTAAGTCTAGCGTACACGTCACAAGTTTGTGATCCGTGTAGCTGACTATGTGGAACTGTGGACATCCTAAACTATCTCTATCTCTTGTCCTACACACTATCCTATCTAGATACGATCTCGACGACCCAATGCGGTTGCTCCAAGTCCACGTTGGCACATTTGGGTGGTCGAGTCGGTACCTGTCAGACAACTGGAAGCGTCTGAGCAGGTCTATGAGGCCTTTGCATCCCCTTCTACTTTTGTCACTCCCCACGTAGTCTAGATGCGTGTCCAAGGTAGCATTCCAATCCCCCACTAAAAGTAAGGGACGAGACGTTCCCAGGAATACTTCTAGACGTCGAAAGAAGTCTGACCGACCTGTTAAAGGAGGCACATAAACTGCCAGCAACCGAAAAGCGCCTCCATCGCTGCCGTCCACATCTAGGACAACCAGTCTACCCTCCGGGTCCGTAAATATCGTCTTTACTTGGAGATCCAGACTCTTGCGAAAAAGAACCGCCGTGCCACTACCGCCCATCCTCGGCAGACAGGGAGAAAAATAAATGTTAAACTGTCCGCCAAACATGGACTTTAGGGCCCGCGGTTCATGGAGTCTGGTCTCACTAATGGCTATGATATCCAAATTGTGTGACTTGATGTCATTTAAGAGGTACCCTTGTTTCCAAGGGGACCCTAAGCCACGCACATTCACACAACCAATCTTCACCATGATTCTATTTATACGTGTGCTTTAAAGCACAAAACAAAAGAACAGAGTGTTACTTGCCGTTAGAAAGTTTTGTTTCCTCCTTGGATTTTTCACCAAGGAGGCTATTGTACAATTTCTTGCACAAATATTTCTGGAATCCCCCTACCGAGTTGGGGTAGAGGGATTTTATTGTGTTGTGTAATGCTGGTGTTACATGAATAATTTTAATGTGTTTTGGCGGTGTTGTACGTGGGTGGTTGTTGGTTTTGATATCGTTATTTGTGATGTTTGTTTTAGAGTTGATGTAATTCATCAACTCTGTGTTTGTACTGTCTATTGCTGTTAGCATTGTTTTTTTTATATTACTATTGGTGTTAGTAGTATTTTCGGGAGATGTGAATCTCCCTGCTTTGTTTGTGTTTGCATTTTGTTTTGTTTTCTTCTTACTGCGCTTCCTCTTTCCTTTCGTAGCTATTTTCCACTCCTCCCCACTCTCTTCATCGGATGATGGGAGATCTGAGGAGTCAGAAAGAGGTAACGGCAAATTTTGTGCGTCTGTGTGTGTTTCTGTGAATGTTTGTGTTGCTGTTTTTATTGATGTTGGCTGATTGTTATTTGTGTGTGGTGTATGTGATATGGGGGAGGGAGAGGCAGTCTTGGAATTTTCTTTTTTTTCTTCTGTTTTTGCAGTTTCTGTTGTCTTTTCTGTTGTGGTTATTGCTGATATTTCTGTTGTTGTTTTTTGCGTTGCTGGTGGTGTTGGTAGTAAGGTTTTTCTGTTGGGGGTATTTGGTAGTTGCTTCTGTTGTTGTTGTTGTTGTTGTTGTTGTTGTTGTTGTTGTTGTTGTTGTTGTTGTTGTTGTTGTTGTTGTTGTTGTTTAGCGGCCAGAGGGCAGTCCTTTTTCAGATGTGCTTCGCTGTTGCATAGGTAACAGCGAGGTCGCCTGCCCTCTACCACCACATACAGCTTGTGGTCCTCTGCCAATCTAATGTTTGGAGGAATTTTCTGTGAAGCCTCCTCCGTGATGTGGAGAAGGATTTCCAGATTTTTCCCTCCCCAGTTCTTTTCCTCTCCGACCGTAATCTCCAAAATATTTGCCTCCTCCATTTCCAGGCACACGGCCGATATCAGCCATTGGGTGTCCACCTCCGATGGCACATTTTTTATCATAACTTTGGTCACTCTCTGTCCTAGATAACTCGGTATCATTACCAAGTCATCTGTGCGGAGAGAGAGTGTCGAAAATTGTTTAGCTAAATTTTCATCCAGAAACCTTACTTGCACCGTTCCAAATTTCCTTCCCCAGGTGACATGATTCTGATAAGGCCAAATTTTTCTAAGACAAACTTCAATTTTATCTGTGCTAACATTTTCTACACGTCTGGTTTTTGTGTTTACCAGTTTATAAATGATGCACTTTTTGTTTTTCATTTCTATAATATCTTTTGGGATGTTAATTCTGACATCATCTCCTTCTTTCGTAAGAAGGGATTTTGTGTCTTTTATTTGTTTTTGTGTGAATGTCACTGTTGTTCTTTTTTCCTTTAGAGCATTTGCGAAATTTGTTTTTGTTGTGCTGGCGGACATGTTCTTCTGGATATTTTTGTTTATGTTGGTGTATGTACTGCCTGGTTCAAAGGTGGTGGTAGTGGCAGCAGAGTTTGTTGAACAGGTGATGGTGTCATTGCTGACGGCCGATAACTTTACTTCCTTGTTGTTGCTGTTGTTGTTGTTGTTGTCGTTGTTGCTGTTGTTGTTGTTGTTGTTGTTGTTGTCGTTGGTGGTGGTGATGATGGCGTCAGCAGCAGTGGTGCTTACGTCAGAGACATTTGTGACGGTTTTCACGCATGGTTTTGTAACCTTGGTTACAGTTTTGTTTTTGTTGTTGGTGTTGGTGGTGGTGGTGGTGGTGGTGGTGGTGAGAGGGCTGTTAGTAGCTGTACTCACAGTCTTTGTGACGTTTATAGCAACTGCGTTCGTGTCACTGCATGAGCACGCGCTATTCTGTTCTTTTTTCTCTTCTGGCATCTGAAGCCTCGGGAAATGCTTGTCAAAAGAACAAGACAAGCGTTCCAAAATTATGTTTCTCGACATTTTTCAAATGTCAAGAAGGAAATTTTTGTATTTTGCTAGGGCCGAAACTGCCCCTGGGGGTCAATTCCTGCCCTTGAAAATACACACAAATGAAGCCTAGGTGCTTCGCAACAAAATTATTAAAAAATTCCAACAAAATGTGGACAGTAAAAGGTCAAATAAACGTTTACCTTCGCAGCCGATGTGACAGCACGTCCGTGAGAAGAGATAGATAGATAGATAGATAGGTTTCTTTATTAGCCACACAGGGCTCAACACAGAGGGGACAAAATACAAATGTAGAGTTTTTCTTTTCGAGGGGGTCGAAAACAAAGCAGAAAAAAAACAAAAGTGGGGACAACGATGAAAAAAAAAAAAAAAAAAAAAAAAAAAAAAAAAAAAAAAACATCGCAAAACGTTTGGGGTATTTACAAAAAATACGAAAAATACAAAAAATTCCCAATAAATGGGGAGGTTATCCGTGGAAAGAAAAACCTACGAAAAGACCACGGTAACCTCGGTCTTTAGCGTCACAGTTTGTTAAATAAAATTTCTCTGTTTACAAAATTTTAAAACGTTTTATAGAATCATGGTCAAGGTGGCTTCGTCATTTATACGTGCCATTCTTGCTACATGTATCCATCTTTTTTCGAAACATTTGCTAGACAACACTTGCCTCTCTACTCTCACCTTCCTTTTCAAGTGATACTTGAAAAAGTTGATGAGAGATTGACCAGAGAGGAAAGTATTTGTCTCTAATCCTTTCAGACGCGTCCACCAGATGCATTCTTTGGCCATAGCCACAAGTACGATAAATACAGCTCTTCCTTCCCGTTTAAAGGAAGGAGGCGTGACGATATTGACGATAGACTCGGTTGATAAACCGACTCGTCCCACACGCGACAGCAGTCGTTCGACATAAGCCCACAGCCCCGAAATGGTTGGACACCGCACGAGTGCGTGCAGAACGGTTTCATCGCTCTGACCGCATCTCGGGCAGGTCGGCCCCACATTTCGCGAGCCGTGTCTATAGAGCTTATCCCGAACGGGTAGCGCCTCTCGGTAACACTGCCAGGCCAGGGATCTCTGGAAGTTGTCCATAGGTCCCGGCCCGAAAGTCGTCCTGAACAGGCGGGTCAGGTATTCCTCGTCGACGCCCAGGTTCGCCCCGAGATCGTCGTCGTACCTGCCCTCCACTAATCCCCTATAGAATGACTTCGTTGTGATGCAGCCGCTCAAGGTCGACCCGGGACGGCAAAGTTGTTGCAGAGCAACGCGACACTCACGGTGCCATTCGCCATTCCTCGGCCTCTTTTTGATCCACGACTGCAGCTCGGTCATGGAGACGAGCTGTGGGAAAGCGTGTCGCACAAACGGCGACCACACCTGCTCACCGTCGTCTACGTAGAGCCGGAGATGTCGCAGTCTCAGCGCATGTCTGCGCATCATCAACCACGGCATGCCCAGCCCTCCTTTCAGCGGGTGTTGGCAACAAACGGATCGCCTCACCATCGGAACGCTTCCTTTCCACAAAAAGCGGAAGAGGATGCGCTCCATTTCGGTGATGGCGCGATCGGGACAAGGCACGACGGTCAGGCGGTATTCGATGACGGACGCGATGTACGCGTTCGCCACCTCCGCCCGACCTTTTAGGGACAGCTTCCTCTCGGACCATTGCCGGCAGAGAGTGGCCACCCTACTCGTTATCTCGTCCCAGTTCTTCTCCGTTTGCAGGTCCGGACCGAACCAGACTCCGAGCAACTTGACCGGACCGTCCGTCCAGCGTCCCACTACTGAGGCGCTGCCGGACGGTATGGGCTTGCTTCTCCAGGTGCCGAGCAGCAAACCCACCGACTTATCCCGGTTGATTTTCGCTCCCGTCACCGCTTCGTAGTCTTTCAGCGTCTCGCCGACAAGCTCGATGTGCTCGTGGCTAGACGCTATGACGGTGACGTCGTCCGCGTATGCCGACACGCTCGTCCCGCACCCCAGTTCTCGCGGGATGCCCCTCAGCGTCGCCAGCTTCCGCAGTAGTGGCTCGAGAGTCAATACGTACAGGAGCGGCGACAGGGGGCATCCCTGACGAACCGAACGTGCAATGTCGAAGGGTCCCGATAGACGTCCATTGACGCGAACAACCGAACGGATGCCTGTGTACAAGGCAGCCATCCAGCCGCGGAAAACGGGACCGAAGCCGGCCGCTTCGAGGACGGCCTCCAAGTATCGATGGTCTACCCTATCGAAAGCTTTCGATTGATCCAAATTGATCAGGGCCCCACCCATGCCAGGTTCCTTAACTACCCTCTCTATGATGTAGCGCATCAGATGGAGGTTGTCATGGATGCTCCGGCCCGGCACGGCGCACGTCTGCTCCGTGCCGACCAGTTTCTCGATGACAAACGCCAACCGCTTGGCTAACACCTTGGCCAAAATTTTCATGTCTGCATTGAGCAGAGTGATGGGCCTAAAGTTATCTATGGCGTCCCCCTTGTTTGGATCTTTCTTCAGCAGCGTTACCGCTCCTCGGCTCACAAAACCGGGAATGCTCCCGTTCTGCTGCCAGTTGCAGTACACGACCGCCAAGACTTCTCCAAACAAGTCTGGCATACAGTTGTAAAGCTCGTAGGGCAGACCATCCAAACCCGGAGATTTGTCCGTCGAGCAACCCGCCATCGCGTCCCTCACCTCCTCCGCCGTGATGACCCCTTCGCAGCACTCCGCCTCTCTTGCCGAGAGTCGTGGCAAGCTGTGCAGGTAGGCACTAAAGTCCACCCTGCCTTCTCGCTCGCCACTCCTCCCGAACAGTCGGGCAAAATGCCGCTGAAACGCCTCGCACATCTTGCTCGGCTCGAGCAATTCGCGCCCCTGTTCGTCTACCAGAGACCGGATGGTGGCTCTGTTACCCCGCTGCGCCTCCGCCACCCGGGCCTCTCGTGCGGCTCCAACACCTTCATTCCTCAGAGCACGCATCCTTGCCCTGACAGCACACCCTTCGTGTTTAGCATTGAAGTGTTGGTCGAGGGCCAACCTCGCCGCTAAAACGTCGGATGCGATGCCACTTCGCAATGCCTCTTCTAACTTTATCACTAGCTCCCCCTCTTCTCTGTTCCTCTCTACAGCTAGTGCCCTGCTATACCTTATTGCTTCCGCCCTCACTGCTCTCTTGAGGGCAAACCACCATTTGTTGTTGACGATGGCTCCCGTCAAAGCCCTCTTTACTAACGTGCTAATCCGGTCTCTGAAAACCTGTCTCGACGGGAAAGACGCGTTTAGTTTCCAGTAACCGGGACCCTGCCTATGTGCCTTATCTAAGTCTAGCGTACACGTCACAAGTTTGTGATCCGTGTAGCTGACTATGTGGAACTGTGGACATCCTAAACTATCTCTATCTCTTGTCCTACACACTATCCTATCTAGATACGATCTCGACGACCCAATGCGGTTGCTCCAAGTCCACGTTGGCACATTTGGGTGGTCGAGTCGGTACCTGTCAGACAACTGGAAGCGTCTGAGCAGGTCTATGAGGCCTTTGCATCCCCTTCTACTTTTGTCACTCCCCACGTAGTCTAGATGCGTGTCCAAGGTAGCATTCCAATCCCCCACTAAAAGTAAGGGACGAGACGTTCCCAGGAATACTTCTAGACGTCGAAAGAAGTCTGACCGACCTGTTAAAGGAGGCACATAAACTGCCAGCAACCGAAAAGCGCCTCCATCGCTGCCGTCCACATCTAGGACAACCAGTCTACCCTCCGGGTCCGTAAATATCGTCTTTACTTGGAGATCCAGACTCTTGCGAAAAAGAACCGCCGTGCCACTACCGCCCATCCTCGTCAGACAGGGAGAAAAATAAATGTTAAACTGTCCGCCAAACATGGACTTTAGGGCCCGCGGTTCATGGAGTCTGGTCTCACTAATGGCTATGATATCCAAATTGTGTGACTTGATGTCATTTAAGAGGTACCCTTGTTTCCAAGGGGACCCTAAGCCACGCACATTCACACAACCAATCTTCACCATGATTCTATTTATACGTGTGCTTTAAAGCACAAAACAAAAGAACAGAGTGTTACTTGCCGTTAGAAAGTTTTGTTTCCTCCTTGGATTTTTCACCAAGGAGGCTATTGTACAATTTCTTGCACAAATATTTCTGGAATCCCCCTACCGAGTTGGGGTAGAGGGATTTTATTGTGTTGTGTAATGCTGGTGTTACATGAATAATTTTAATGTGTTTTGGCGGTGTTGTACGTGGGTGGTTGTTGGTTTTGATATAGTTATTTGTGATGTTTGTTTTAGAGTTGATGTAATTCATCAACTCTGTGTTTGTACTGTCTATTGCTGTTAGCATTGTTTTTTTTATATTACTATTGGTGTTAGTAGTATTTTCGGGAGATGTGAATCTCCCTGCTTTGTTTGTGTTTGCATTTTGTTTTGTTTTCTTCTTACTGCGCTTCCTCTTTCCTTTCGTAGCTATTTTCCACTCCTCCCCACTCTCTTCATCGGATGATGGGAGATCTGAGGAGTCAGAAAGAGGTAACGGCAAATTTTGTGCGTCTGTGTGTGTTTCTGTGAATGTTTGTGTTGCTGTTTTTATTGATGTTGGCTCCTTGTTATTTATGTGTGGTGTATGTGATATGGGGGAGGGAGAGGCAGTCTTGGAATTTTCTTTTTTTTCTTCTGTTTTTGCAGTTTCTGTTGTCTTTTCTGTTGTGGTTATTGCTGATATTTCTGTTGTTGTTTTTTGCGTTGCTGGTGGTGTTGGTAGTAAGGTTTTTCTGTTGGGGGTATTTGGTAGTTGCTTCTGTTGTTGTTGTTGTTGTTGTTGTTGTTGTTGTTGTTTTTGTTTAGCGGCCAGAGGGCAGTCCTTTTTCAGATGTGCTTCGCTGTTGCATAGGTAACAGCGAGGTCGCCTGCCCTCTACCACCACATACAGCTTGTGGTCCTCTGCCAATCTAATGTTTGGAGGAAT
>NC_142946.1:33819910-33824910 GCF_046866305.1 Octopus bimaculoides
ATGATCACAGTCTCTAATTAACATAACGTTTAACATAACAACAATCTATAACCAACTGGTCGGTCACTGAGTGAACCTCTACATGGCCTGCTAGAAATAACAGCCAAATCTCTTTCGAATCATATTTTACTGTATTGAATAAAGATATAGAAAGAATTCTACGTATTCCTAAAAAAAAGCATCATGGTCATGGCTGGAGTATTTTTAGTCACAGGGTTAAACAGAGACTAAAACAACATCAACATTGATGAGCTAACAAAGATGGCCTACACCTGTTTACTCGGCGTATGAGAAATAGCAGTCAAAATGATATATTATGACCTTACAAAAGAAGGATATATTGGATAATATGGTCCTACTTACATTATGCTTGGAAGTGTGAAGAGAAGGGTACGGTTGGATCACCTTTGGTCATAGGTTTGTTTCAATCTGTTTTGACCCGGAGTTAAAAAACAAGTACATCATCATCATCGTCGTCGTCATCGTCGTGGTCGTGGTCGTGGTCGTGGTCGTGGTCGTCGTCGTCGTCATCATCATCATCATCATCATCATCATCATCAGTAGTAGTAACAACAGCAGCAGTAACAGCAACAGTAGCAGTAGCAGCAGTAGTAGTAACAGCAGCAGTAGCAGCAACAGCAGCAACAACAACAAGACTAAATCGCAGAGTTTAGAGTTCTTCCTTCAAAAATAGAAAGCAGTTGACTATGTACAAGCTACAAACTCAGATATCCGAGATGAAACATCTTAAACTGCATCCAAAAACCAGTTTATCTGGCTCATTGAAAGAAGATATATGTCATACATGCAAGTAGCCGGCCATTGAACTTGTCAAAGATAACCAGTTGGTTTTGGAGAAGACAAGACAGTGATTAAAAACTACACTAAGCATTTTAAGTATGCATTGCGGATGATCAAGTCTTTGTAGAATTCCGTAGTAGAAATCAGTCTGGGTAATTGAGGCACGATTGCCATGAAAATACAATGTAGTGAAAACCAACAATTTGAAGACGTTATCCCGAATTTTCACTTCAGGGTTTGTGTTATAATAACTCGTATTAGACATTTCTATTTTTGATGGCTAATTTTATTTACTGTAACTTTACAATAATGATGTTGAGAGTGACATTGAATTTGATCTACTACGATAAAATGTGATATTATCTATATAAAAATATCTGCCCGTCTTTATAGTTTTCTGGCCGAACCTTCTCCAGGCTAATGCAAAACGCTGGTGCACTGTATGTATATTGGGAGATAGATATATGAATAAGTAGATAGATAGTTAAATAAATAGCTATTCAGATAGAGAAAAAGATAGCTAGACAGACAGACATGTGCACACTTAGATATATTATTTTATATTGAAATTTAGTAGAAGCATCAGAGTGACTCTTGAGTCGAGAATTTTGAGTGTTAGCACTTCTCAAAGTAGTTACAAATCAAAAGATTATAAATTTATATACTGGTGATAATGGTATTTCCCTGGCTATACACACACACACACACACACACACACACACACACACACACACACACACACACGCACACACATAGATAGATAGATAGATAAACAGAGAGAGAGAGAAAAAGACCGAGGGAGATAGATAAATAGATAGAAAGATAGAGAGACTTAGATAGACATGTCACACTGCTATTGATATATGTGTAATATAGGAACAGTCATAAACAGTGAAGTAAGGAAAAAGTAGTCAGTAAGTAATGTGTAATAAATTATTTCTAATATTTAATATTTTCTTTCAGGCTAAAACGCTGGCGATTTATTAAATGGAAACGAAACTTATTGGCGCACTCACTGGCCACTTTGTTACAGGTATTAACTGATTTCTCAGCATGGGGTCATACTATAATGAAATCCTGAATGACGACGATGAGAATGTGAAGGAAGGGCAGGAGATGTAAAGTAAGGAAGTTCGCCGAAAGAAAGATTATTTTGTTGTTATTGTTATTGAGCAGTACTGGGAAGATCTGTTTTAATAGATCTCTCACTCGAGCGTAGTTCGTTGTAGTCTTGATATATGTCGTTTTTGTTATTACGATAAAATATTCATTGCAGGGTTAAGTGTCATGTGCTATTGGTTGGTATGTTGTACGTATTGATATCTAATGATATTGTTGTGCTATTGGTGTTCTGTATTGATGTAGTGTTGTGTTGTGTAATGTTAATATACTTTCAATGACTTGATGTAGAGGAGGAACACAAAATGAGGGAGGTTCTCTTCAGGCCAAAAAACTGGTTAGAAGGCTTGAAACTCTGTGTATTCCACTAAAGATACCAAAAGGCTGGCAGGTTGGCTTAAACTGGGTGATGAATTAAGTCTCCATAAAGTGCAGTCCATCCACCGAGATTCCACACAGTATCTATGTTAACGATGTCACTCACGTGGTTTTGCCGACTCAAAATTAACTCTTCAGCATTCCGGTTACTCTTTCAAATCTAATGCTTATTTATTCGCGTTGTTTTTGAATTAATCATGCAATATGCCATAGCTTCAAGATTTCGATGATGCGATTGTTTATTTTTAGAATGACATTACTTCGGTTGTGGTATATTAAGTTGCTATCCTGCCCACCCCTGTGTAACTGTAACTGTGGTAGTTTAGTGTTGTAGTAGTATTAGTGTAAGGAGTTAACATGTTAAAGAGTTCTGCTACTGATTTTCTATATATCGCTAGCGAGGGATGAGTCTCTGCTATCTCTAGCAATCGAGCATCCATTACCAATGAAACCAAGGAAGGTCGAAATCACGTGATCTGGTAGTTTCGACGCTGGAGTTGGTGGGGAGTTACCTCTCAGCTAGCGATATAAACAAGTATTCATTCTGCACCAAAAGCCTATTGTAGTGGTGTGAGTGTGCAATGGTAGTAGCATTGTAGTGTTGTAGTATGTGAGTGTGTGGTAGTAGTACTATAGTGGTAGTAATATCTTGGCGGTATTAGTGTGCAGTGCTTGTATATTGTATTGGCATTATTGTGTGATGCCAGTGTGTTGTTGTGATGGTGGTGGTATTGTTGGGGTGGTAGTTAGTGGTGTTAGCGTTTGTTATAATGCTACCTTACATGCTTCCGTGTAACGCACCACCGTTATGACGACGGTAGTACATTGGAGGTGATGCTGGTGGTGATGTACTGATGATGGCGACGTTGTGACATTGGTGGTGACGTAGTGATGGTGGCGATGGTGGTGGTGTTGTGTCAGACATAACAGAGACAATCAATGTAGACTGCTACAGTGAGACTCTGGTATCCTGGAGATTCGTAGGAGGTGGTTGACAATTCAATACAACATTTAGACCTTAATGTCACACTTGTGTGCGGATACATTTGTGTTTGTGTGGTGTGTATGTGTGTTTGTATGTATGTTTGTGTGAGTGCGCGCGCGCGCGGTTTTGTAGTGATAGAATGTGTCTAGTAGTTAATTGATAATTGAAATTATCAGGTATGAAACATGAAGGAACATCAGATTCTGAGCTGGATTGTGTAGATTAGACAGTGTATAATGAAGTGTGTGAATTAGACTGGGTAGACAGGATTATTTGGATTAGACATTGTAGGGATTATCCAGTGTAGAAGAGACTGTGTGGATTTGACTGTGTATTATAATCAATTAGCATGTGTGTAACGAATTGTTTGGATTATATTGTGTAGAATGGATCGTGCAGATTAGATTGAATGGAGTGTTTGGTTTAAACTGTGTAGAGAGGATTCTGTACATAAGAGTGTGCAGATATGATTTATGTGGGTCAAACTACAAAATGGCCGAGGAAAATATTTTAGGGAGACGTTCTGTCTAATTGTGCTGTTTCACCCGTAAATGCTAGTATCGTTTCCCCACATTTCAACGAGTGTATACTTATAATGGTATAAAAAGTCTTTAGTCATCTGTCAGGTCACAACAAGGACCTCAGACAGATAATACTTTCCTTAAGATGTGCATTGTGCCCAATAAGGCTGATTTTTGCAAGACATCAATCTTGCATGGGATTTCTAGTTGCCTTAAGAAGTCTTGAAGTTTCAATGGGATTGATCCCAACACTCCGATCATCACTGGTATCACTTTTACATTACCCTCTCGCATTCCATACTGCCTTGCCGTTTCCACTTTCAATACGGAGTACTTGGTGATTTTTCCAACTTCTTTACTCACAACATTCATGTCATTTGGTTTGGCTACATCAATGATTTGACAGTATTTATCACTCTAATTCAATATGACAATATCTGGCCGTCAGTGTTCGATTACGCGATCTGCCTGAAAATCATTGTCCCAGAGTGTCGTTACTTTTCCACCCTCCTGCATAACTTTACTTGGTACATGCTCATACCTGTTCTCTGTTACTTCTTATTGGTATTTACGGTATAAGAGCCAACGAAGATACACACACAGTTTATCGTGGCGGCGCTTGTATTTTTTTGTGCAAGCCTCTCACATCCACTTACCAAGTGTGTCACATTTTCCCCATTCTTTCAACAGAGTCTGCATTTCTGGGTGTCAGAAGTTTTATAGATGTTATATTTCACTGACTTGGTAGCAGGAGCCTGGTCTTGTGCAGCAATGATCAGGATTTCGATGGTACGCTTCAAATCACCTCGCTCAAGCCATGCCCACGATACTGTATTATCCTTAACGTCTTATGTATTCCTTTCAAACTGTCCATGCATTCTCATTTCAAGGTCTTCTTTTCTCTTTTTAGCTCTTTGGTTAAACTTATCTTTGCTCATCATTTCCTCTGCATTTACAAACATATCTTTCGCGGCATATTGCAGCAGGTATTCATCACTATTTATCAAATACATGGCAAGCGTTCTCCTTTCACTCCTTATACAATGGTCTATACTAATTAGTCTTCTGCCACCTATCTTTCTTTTCATATACAGTCTGTTTACGTTTACTTTAGGGTGAAGCGCCCCATGCAGCGTCATCAACTTTCTTGTCCTTCTATCCATTGTTGATATTTCCTTCCTAGTCCATTTGAGGAT
>NC_142946.1:33832410-33839910 GCF_046866305.1 Octopus bimaculoides
TTACAACAACAACAATAACAACCACAGCAACAATTTCCAACATAGGCACAAAGCCAGAACGTTTTGTTTTTGTGGCGAGTGATCAGTCCATCATATCGACCTAAGTAGATGACTGGTATACTTTATCAACTAGATTGGATGAAGAGCAGAGCCGACTTCGGCGGGATCAGAACGTAAAATGACATAACTAAATACTATAAGGTAAATTGTGATTGAGGTTATAATCGATTAAATCGAGCTGTGAGTATTACTGCGACTTTATTGCATCGATCTAGGTAGAATGAAAGGCAGAGGTAACTCTAGTGGGATTTGAACTCAGTGTGTTGCTGAATATTGTCAGGAATGTTTTCCAGCACTCTGTTATCTGTGCTACTTCGTCAATAACGTTATCTACTTTAAGTATTATGGCCACAAATCTTGGAAGATAAGCTGAGAATATTATATCGACTACAGTACTTAACTGGTAGTTTAATTTAGCAGCCTTCAAAGGATAAAATACTACGTCAAACCTGGCGGGATTTGAACTCGGAATGCAAAAGAACGTAATTAAAACAAAAACAAAAAACCGGTCGTATGTCATACTGGTGGTGCCGTTAAAAATAATGGTTTCAAATTTTGGCACAAGGCCAGCGGTTTTAGGGGAGGGGTAAGTCGATTACATTGACCTCAGTTCTCTACTAGAGCTTACCATATATTAACGCCGAAAAGGCTGAAGGCGAAGTCGACCTCGGCAGAATTTGAACTCAGAACGTGAAGACGGACGAAATGCCACAAATCATTTTGTCAAGTGTGCTAACGATTTTGCCAGCTCGCTACCTTAAACAATAATAACAATGCTTTCAAATTTTGCTACAAGAGCAGCAATTTTGGGGGAAGGGATGAGCCGATTACATCGACCCCAGTGTTCAACTGGTACTTATTTTATCAACCCCGAAAAGATGAAAGACAAAGTCGACCTCGGTGGAGTTTAAACTCAGAAATGCCACTAAGCATTTTGTCCAACGTGCTGACAATTCTGCCAGTTCACTGTCTTAATAATGATGATAATAATAATGCTAATTCTACTACTATAGATATGGGGTCTGAAATATTGGGCGAGATGGCAAATCGATTACAAGGACTCCAGTACTCAACTGGTAATTATTTTATCGACCCGAAAGAATGAAAGCCGATCCCGGTGGAATTTGAACTCAAAATATAAAAGCCGGAAGAAATGCTGCAAATAACAATTTGTTCTTTATAAGCCACAATATTCGTTCATACGTGCAGTAGACATGTTGGTTACAAAATATGTGGGGATGGACATGACACAGTTAGATAATGACGAGGGAGGGGCGTTACATAAAGCGAATATTAAAATAAATAAATACAGAACAAATATGAACTTGTATGGAAGACATTCAATAATTTTAACAAGATATAATATTAAAGTAAAAACATGAACCACATTTAGAGTTACTCATCCATGCAATGTCGTCGGATGTTCTGGTGCAACCTAGCAGATGGGTGAGATTCTTATAACTAGATTGGGTTTGAACACGCCACTACAGTGACCACCGGTCTCTTTTTGAAGCTGCTATTCTTGAAAGTGCCTGCGACCACCTTCAATGTGAAACTGAGCATGAAATTCTCTCGGCTCAGCATAAAATTACGAAATAGCAGATTATGGACAACTCTTGTAATATTTCAGGTAGTTTATCATTTGGGTGCTTTACAGAATCAGTTCTTTTTAATCAACGCATGACAACTATCTTGTTTCTCCTTAAAGCGGAGAAGATAGTGACCGCATATTTATTGTTCATCTTGTTTTGGGATGTAATATAATGTTTTTTAAGTTTCCGATTCTTTTTTTCGTTTTTGATTTCCTGCTGTTTTTGCTGTCTGCCATTCCTGTTCGATTTCCATCTTTTCTTCATTATCAGAAGAGGATGCTGGGGTGCTACTAGTTATGGTGAGGAAAAGGTGTCTTTCGGTCTCTTAGTCGTAACCGAGGATAGGCAATCTCCTTTCTAAGCCGTAGCCGATGGAACTCTTGAAATGTCGATGTCCGCGTACGGCAATTGCTGTTGTATTTTTCTGTTATCTTTTTTCTCCTATCACTTGTATGCAGAAAACCCTTTAATGGTCTTTACTTCAACATGTGTAGCAACTGGGTTTTCTGATGTGAACGACCAGGCGTAAAACTTTACTTTGTGCAACCACTACAGGGTAGAACACCGTGATCGTTTTTGGGTTATGAAATCCAAAAGATTGTACTGACAAGTACTGCCCACATCGTTAGAAAAACCCTATCAATTTAAATGTCTGAGTTGTATTACATGAAAATATTTCGCTACTGTTTCTGCTACTTCGTTAGAAGTGGGAACACTTACATCTATTAGTCTACAAGTATTTTCTTCCCTCTCTTTATTATTATTATTATGTTGTTATTTTTCTTCTTTCTTTAAATTTTCTTCCATTTCTCGCCGAGTTATTATTATTATTATTATTATTATTATTATTATTATTATTATTATTATTATTCAGTAGTTTTATTTTTATAACGTGCTTTCACTTCACTACCGAGCGCAGCTCTGTGCGCCTTGGGTATGTGCTGTGGTTTGCTGTGGTGCTCTTATGTTTACTGTATTGAAAGTGTTTTGCGTAGAATGTGTGCAGTACCCAGTAGTGCAATTTTCTGTATGTTATATATATTTGTAAGTCCTGCTATTTTTGTTATGTATTTGTCTGAATATTTTTTTATTATACCTAAGGCACCTACTATGATAGGAATTGTTTCTGTTTTTAGATTCCACATTCGAGTTATCTCTATTTCCAGGTCTTTGTATTTTGAAAGTTTTTCCATTTCTTTTAGAGAAACGTTGTCATCTGCTGGTATTGATACATCAATTAGAAAGCATTTTTTTTCTTCATGATCTTTGACAACTATATCTGGTCTATTTGCCTTAATTTCTCTATCTGTGTGTTATTATTATTATTATTATTATTATTATTATTAAGTTGATGATGATGCACCTGGTTGTACAACTGATGACAGAATAATGTCAAACTATTTGAACACCAGTGGGAACGATGGCCTTTGAAAATACGGCTATTACTGACCACAGTATAAAAAAACTCTCGTAGGTGTTATTTAAGAAAAAACCGAACTGACAATTTCGACGTCAGTATGGGTAAATGTGGTGCAGCTGAAATATATCAACCATTAGGTTAATGACTGCTGAATGAACAGAAAGATATTTTGATAGCATTACGATGAATCTTTATATACATAACCTGTTTTCTCCAGCAAGTGACTATATGGAAGTGTTACTGCTGTCTTTTCCCACTTGCACTGCCATAATTTTCAAAGATGTATATATACATATATATATATATATATATTAAATAATGAAGACAGCTATAAGCACTATAAACCCAAAAAGGAAAAATTCAATTGTTACTAACTGTGGAGTAGGGTGTGGGTTTGCGCATATAATTCTAGCAATATAGGTACTACCCCGCACCCTTCATCACAATTAGTGACGATTGAGTTTTTTCTTTTAGGCTTTATATATATATATGTGTGTATGTGTGTGTGTGTGTTTGTGAGTGCGTCTGTGCGTGTGTGTGTAGACACGCCAACTGGCCGGAGACCAAGAGGTAAACGAAGAGTGAGATGGCTAGATAATAACCATAATATCATTTGGTCAAACTTGGGAATCCAGTAGAAAAGCGTAATGACGGCTGCTTTTCATAGGATTCTAAGGGGGTTATGCCTAAGGACGTTCCTTCCATGTTACTCCCAGGAATAGTGGGCAGCGAAAAAGAGTGAGTATATATATATATATATATATATATATATATAGTGAAGTATATTGCCACTTAAATGTGGCTGAACCCTAGGGGTGGATGTTACTGTTGCTTTTAGCCCGAGGAGGATATCTCCTCCAGCTGGCTTATCGACACACTTCGGAGGAGATGTCCTTCTGGGGCTAAAAGCAACAGTAACATCCACCCCTAGGGGTCAGCCACATTTAAGTGGCAATATACTTCACTTTATCGTGCAGTTACTGTTAATACCTAATTTAGAGAATATATATATATATATATATATATATATATATGTTACGCGGAGTAGATAAAACAGGGGACAGCTGATGAAGGGAATGTTCTTTATGTTGCCTATCTCGTTTCTCTATTTGTTTCTTTCGTTGTTCGAAAAAAGTTTGTTTTCTATGTTTCTGTTTTTTATGTTCTCGTTTCTCATTTTGTTCACATTTTTTTGACGTCCTGTACCCATATATGCATGTATATATACATATATATGTAGGTATGTACATATATGTATATATGCATATATTTATATATTATTTATATCATTATATGTATACATGTATGTGTGTGTATATATATATATATATATGCGTGTGTGTGTATATATATATACATATACACACACACATATTTTATATGTATATGTATACATATAAGTGTGTGTATACACACACATTATATATATATATATATATATATATATATATATATATATATATATATATATATACAGATGCATACACATGCACACACACACAGAGGCGCACACAAGCAAACACACTTACATACAATTCCCTGCATGTATGCTATTTATTCACACGAGATATTCTTACAACACTGATAGAAGAAACAACGGCAGTTTCATTGATGAAATTTCACTGAGTTGAATTTTTGGTTGGGTTGTTGTACCCTGTGAGCATATAACACTTCAATCCACACGACACACTCATCACTGTTGTAATCCCTTATTAAAGGCAACAGTGTCAATATCAATATGCTCTCTATGATGTAATACTGTTACATTGCACGCACATACGTCATGCCATGAAGAAGCAGTAAGCTACAGCTTGACTAAAATGAGAAGCCGTCATCTGAAATACACGTATGTATGTGTGCGTGTGGGTATCTGTGAGTGATGACGATATTTCATTGGTGGAAGATAATATAGGAATAAGGCGTGGGGGTGGAGGTATAAGCTCACCAAGGGTCCATGGTGCCGGAACAGCTATGACATTTCCGGTTTCCCTTCTTGGTATTTCATTTCAATTATGACACAATACTAATACTTTTGGAATGGTATGAACACCTCTGAATCACAAATTGTTTTTGTTTTTCATTCTCTAAATATGAAGCTGTGTACAAAACGAAGACATTATTGCTGCAGTAGTCATTAATGGCGGCGGATTAGTTGAATCAATAAAAAGGCGGGAAGAACAGTGTTGGTTTGACAGAATCAATAGAATCAGAGATTAAATGATGATATATTGATTTTAAATTTTGGCACAAGACCAACAATTCCAGGGGAGGGGTGAGTCGATTACATCGATCCCAATGGTACTCATTTAATCAACCCTAGAAGGATAAAAGACACAGTCGACCTCGGCAGAATTTGAACTCTTAGCATTTCTCTTTTAAATGATGATATATTGGAAGAATCTTTAAAGCGTCGGTCAAAATATCTGGCAGTATTTAGCTAAGTCACTATACATTTTGAGTTCAAATCTCGTCCATGCTGGGTTTGTCTTTCATCCCTCTAGAAACAGTAAAATTTTTATCGGTTAAATAATGGATTTCATTTTTGATGGATTGTCGCCCCTTAACTGCGTGGCTTTGTAATAAGAAAGATATTGGAAATCAATATTAAACTGGTTCGCGTCTCATTGACGGGGCTACGGTCCTGGATCAAGTGTAGACCAAAAAAGGGCGCTTGGCAACTGGAGTGTCGGCAAGCAATAACAGCTTTCTGCCAGTCGGGCAATATAGTCGGTGGAAGTTTCACAGTGGAGTTCTATAGGGGATCAGTGGCGGGCAATATCGATGACACCTTCGGGAAACTCTGGACATCAGAAGAGATCAATTGACTGGTTTTTTCCGAAGGGCTTTCAGGCCAGGGCCTATCAATAACTTCCAGTGCAACTGGAGAGCTCTGCCGATTCGAGAAAAGCTCTACAGTCACGGAAGTGCTGTCAGACGGACCAGTCCGAGATGTGCGACTAAACCGTCCTGCATACATTCGTCCAGTGTCCGGGAATTACCGACTTGTGGAGCTTTGTAGAAAGTTGTTGACGCGTGTAATACGGATCCGGTTATCAGCCGAGTCCATCGTGAAGATCGCACCCCCGCCCGCCTTCTGTTGGCCGGAAAAGAAAGGCAGTTCTCCTCTGCCTGGTGGCTGTGTGGTGGACGAAGCTGAAATGATTAAAGACAAATACTTTCCTCTTCGGTCAAGACCTCATCGACTATTTCGAGTTTCATTTGAAAAGGAAAGTGAGGGTTGAGAGGGAAGAACTGCCGCGCCAGTATTTTTGTTGAAAGGTGGGTGAATGTGGCGAAGTTGGCCCGTATGAATGGGCATGCTCTGAATATTCGCTTGTATACTGGAGAAGTTGTGACAGAGAGGCACCGGTTGTCAAGCGATGAGGGGCGATAAACACAGACACATAAATTTATACACACACACACACATGTATGTATGTATGTATGTATGTATGTATATCAATATCTATCTATCTATCTATCTATCTATCTATCTATCTATCTATCTATATACTACATATGTGGGAAATTCTGTCTGTTGGTGTGTTTGTGGAGTTGTTAGCTAACTCCTCCTACATCGTTTTATCGATTTTGATGAAACGACACGTGAGTAGAACTTATATCTGGAAACCTCATGGCATACTCAGATTGTTGAAAAAAAAATCGATAATAGGGCCCCTGGAAGGGATCCTTATATATATCTAATATATTTCATTTTAACAGCCAAGGGAAATAACCCATTCATTTTCCTAAATCATTTAGTATAAATAAAATTGAGTATTTGATCTGTTAGAGTTATTTTTGCAATTTAACCCTTAAACAAGGAAATAATATTTTCCTAAACAATAGATCCACTTATTTTAGTTAGTGACTTATTCTCGAATATACCAACACTAGCGCCGCTGAGGGTAATATTCTCTGGGAACACACAAAATCCCTTTTCAGAGTTATTTAGTTTAAATTGTTATTATCTCATATTTGATTAGCCTGTTATTACGTAACCAGCTTCATGATTTTGGTATACATACCTTATTAGTATTTTCTCCTAAGTTCTATATACTCTGGGAACACATTAAAGCCCGTTTCGGGGCTACTTTATTTGAATTATTACTATTGGGTAACTCATTTCATGTTATTACATAACTGATTTCACAACTTGGGTATTCATAACTTATTTGGAATTCCTAAAAACATGATCCTGTGTAAGAAAGTTCACTGATCTCTGTAAATGCACAAAAACCGTTTTAAGGGCTACATACTTTGTATTGTTATTATTGGATTAGCGAAACAATTATGAGAACGGAACCAAGGGATAAGCCCCACTTTCCCGGGAATTACCGGGCACGTCAGCTAGTATACATACATACATATATATATATATATATATATATATATATATATATATATATATATATATATATATATATA
>NC_142946.1:33852410-33869910 GCF_046866305.1 Octopus bimaculoides
TAAGGCCAGCGCCATGGATCAGAAAGCATGGAATAACATCATCACCAGAGTCCGTCATCCAGCGGCACTCACAGTAGCGCGTTAGTTGAGATGACGACCTCCCTATCCAGTTGCCAGCTCGGAATTAAAGAAGAAACAACGATGGAAGTGTCCACATTTATAAACGTTCGAATTTCCAAATTCTTTTACTTCTTTGAATCATTTGACTGCGGATATGCTGGAACACCGCCTTTAGTAGAGCAAATCGATCTGTGTATTTTTGGATGGATGACAGGGTGAGAAACAGATTTCAAGATCGAATCGAGTTAAATGAAACACAAAGTGATACATCAACTAAACATGTCCTGTGATTGAAGTAGGTCATAAATTTCAATGTGTGCTGGGGAAAAGATCTTGTTCCTTAGTTCTACATCAGTCACAATCGTGGAAATCCGGGCTCAAAGGAATACCAGCCATGAATACCTCTTACTTTTACGGTTATTGTTTGAAGATTTGATTGCTATTTTTAACAGGTTGAGCAATATAAACATGTTTTTGTTGTTGTTTAACGTCGAGTTAACCACTGCTAGAGGAGATATATTGTCAAGAAATACCCGGTGTGACCACCACACACACATACACACATATTACATTGACCACAATACTCATCAACCATCATGTAGTTCCGTATCTCTATTTTCACGTACTTCATTCAGTTACATTAATTTCATTCACTTTGTTTTCATATGAGGCTGACTCTAGCATTAAATCTTTTGGCTATATTGAGATCTGTATTTAATTTAGGATCAACATTTTTTTCGTCGCTTCCTATTTGTTTTAGTGCTATGGTATCGTTTTCCTTGTGTGTATATCGTTGCTGCTGTTCATCCAGCATGCAAGTACTTTTATACACTAAAAACATTTAACGTGGGACAGGATGCGTTGACATTACTTGACTGTTTGACTTGTCCTCATTTGACGCGGATGTCACAGTCTACAGGGACATATATATAAAGATAGGGAGCGAAAGTGAGAGGAAAATGACATATATATACACACACACATATATATATATATATATATGTGTGTGTGTGTGTGTGTGTGTGTGTGTGTGTGTGTGTGTGTGTATGTGTGTGTGTGTATACATATAGATACAAACAGACAGACAGACAGACTGACATATATATATATATATATATATATATATATATATATATATATACACTCACATACATATGTATATACATGCATAAGTATATGTTTTCATACATATATATGTATATATATATAAATATATAAATATCTATATATCTATCTATCTATATATATATATATATATGTACACACACGCACACACACATATATATGTATATGTATGTATGTGTGTATGTATATATATATATATATGTATATATATATATATGTATATGTATATATATATATATATATATATATATATATATATATATATATATATATATATATATATATATATATACACACACATATATATGGGAGGGTATGTACATACCCACCCATACTCACATACACATCCATGCTATCCAGGTCGCTAAGTATTAGTAACAACAATAATGGTTTTATAATTTAATAATAATAATAACACACACAGTAATAATAATGATGATGATGATGATGATGATGATGATGATGTTGGTGTTGGTGGTGATGGGGATAGTGGTAGTGGTAGTGGTAGTGGTGTGCTCTTCCTTTTTGCACTAGTGTCGTTTGCACTTCGAAACAAAAGCGTGTCGGGTTGTGTAAACAATATTAGTAAATTAAGATGTGACAGAGGAAATATAGGATGTAACTTGAGTTATGCTGTAACAACAGAATTCCACATATGTCGACCAAAAATTCATTAGACTTTTAGAATAAATGGTTTCATTAAAGTGACTAGAGGAGATCTGATAACCAGCTGGGTCGTTGATGGAACACACGAAGGTATTTTTGTTCTTCATGAAACGGTATCAATCTCTTTCCGAACTACACACTCGTAGAAGGAATATATATTTGGCGAAGTAACCTTATCAAAACACTCCTCAAGTTTTACTGCCCTTCCACTGTTTTCAGTAGAGAAATATGCCACCATGTGCTGCTTAATTTAGTTATGCTGACTGGGTCACAAATGCAGTTATCGAGTAGCAGACAAACTTTCAAAACTGACCTCTAAGTTGTTATTTTGTAGAATTTCAACTCCGATTTCTTTAGTTCTTTAAAAACCTTGAACGTTGAGTCGCACAGTATGTTAAATTGTTGGGGAAACAACAAAACCTTCTTTCTGACTCAGTTTTCTGTAATATCTAGACTATGTCAGTACTGTAAGTTCACCAAAGTTCGTCGGTTCCTAGCACCTCTGGTGATGCTAGCAGCCATGTGTTTTCTAGGAAGGAATGCTAAAAGAACAGGTCCATTAATTATTGTTTTTTAAAATCTTCATCAAACATACAGTACAGTGGTGTTGATGATGGACTGAATTCTAGCCATCAACAGGAACCAAACAGCCTGTCATCTCGACTAGCCGATATCTTTATTACTGTAATAGTTCTTTATTCTGTTCTAACCAATTCCAAGCCATAGAGGGATAAATAATATTAGTTATTACATTATATAATATTAAATAAAACATACAGCGATATATAGTCAGTAAACTAAGCGTTGGTAAACTAAGCGCCAACATAATGAAGTGATTCAAAAAGTGTTAATTCATTAAAATTATAATGAAGATAAATCATTAGCTTAATGGTTGATTCTGGTAAGGGCCGATAGGGGAGGTAAATCCCAAAATTAAAACATTATTTGTCACATACTACCACACCAACTACAACAAAATCAGAACTACATCCAAAGTATACCACTGCCACCGCCACCGCCACCGCCACCACTACCACCATGGCTTCTGATCTTAACTGATTAGAAGTGTTATCATGTACATTATTTTGTCTTGGTATAAAAGATGGGTTACAGCAAATATTCAGCTCAATACCACAGATTTGCTTGTCAGCTGTTTGACGTTAACCAGTTGAACATGTCCCTTAGTGGCTGACTGCATGTTCATCTTTGATTACGAGCATAAGTAGTGAAGGGGGAAGCATCATTGCTATGTATTGAGAGGAATTCTTTGGGGGTTTGAATAATTCACCTCTGGTAACATGAATGTGTCGTTCATCATCCTAAAAACAAACCTTATTCAGGGACCTTTTGAGCAGAATGGGTTACCTGAAGAAAATTCAAACTGGGCTCAACCTGTAAGGTCATGATATGAGCTCACCATGTCGGTCACATATGGTTGTGATGCATGTACCTGGTGTACCCTTATCAGACGGGTAGTCGTGATGGGTATAATGGGCTTCGTATATTTGTACCTCAGTATCACTTGAAAGGCATGCACTGCTCTCTCACTCAAAAATAATAATCCTTTCTATAATAGGCAAAAGGACTGAAATTTGAGGAGAGGGTTAGTGTTATGTTTCCCTCGGGTGACTCGTAGAGATAACACAACGAGTTATACAATTTAATTATTACATTTATTGTTCAATTACATACAAAGAACGCACTCACCCAATGTTCGTTATGAATAAACAAAAGTCATGTCCGCCATATATATATCAATGACATTTTACTACGACAGTCCCACAAGACAACAACAATGAAACAATGAACTCAGACGAACCACATGACACACGGAACGTCAGACGAATTACATATCTAACAGTCCATATAACACCTCCCCACTGAAATTGATGCTACACAAGAAGTATCAACAGCAAAGTCTCTCTTGGGTTTTACGGGTTCTCTTGGACCGTCTTGGGTTGTCTGGTCCATACTCTGGAACGGGTAACATGGTCTTGGGTCTGGTTTGTCTTTGTGTTAGTGGCACAGTTTCCGAGATCTCCATCGGGTGATCTGTTGCAAATTCAAATACAGTGTTTTCTGCATCACCAGGTTCATTGTCTTCCTCAGTTGTGTACCGCGGTCGCAGCTGTTCCCAGTGTCGTCTCCACATCGGGCCATGAGGTATGACCTTCACGTTAAAGCAGCGAGTACCCAATGACTTCTTAATGATTGCTGGTACCCATCGGGGATCTTTGTCTCGGCGAGGTCCATAGTAGAGTGCATACACAGGATCTCCGGCCTTGTACTGCCTGGTAACTTTAGCGACATCAGCCGAGCTTGGAGTCACCTGAGACTTATGTGCTTCCTTAGACTGTTTGCCTTGAGCAATGTGTACTGGCGATGGCAGCAGAGAATCAATCCTTGTTCGTATCTGCCGGTGATTCAAAAGTTCACTTGGAGAGAATCCACAGGATGTCGGTGTTCTCCGGTACTGCATCAAGAATTCTTGAAGTGCTCGTGTTGGCGGAAGAGAAGACTTCCTCAGAGCTTGTTTGAAGGTCTGCACCAAACGTTCCGCTGCTCCGTTGGTAGCTTGGTGGTAAGGTGCACCTGTCAGGTGTGTGATCCCGCGTTCTTTGCACCAGCTCTGGAACTCCTCAGACGTAAAAGTTGGTGCATTATCGGTGACCAGTGTGTGAGGAAATCCGAAGTGCGCAAAGTCTTCCTCAAGCAGATTTAAAGTGGCTTTGGAGGACGTGGAGGAAGTAGGATGAATGCATGGGTACTTGGAATAAGCATCTGTGATCACCAGCCAATCTCTACCCATAAAATTTATTGCATGGTCCAGATGTAAGCGGCTCCACGGCTTTTCTGGTAACATCCATGGGTGAACTGGAGGCTTAGATGGCTGCCTTTGATGTTCGTTACATGAATCACATCGTCGACTGGCTATCTCTATAGCAGCATCGATACCAGGCCAATAAACAGCAGTTCTTGCTAGTTGTTTCATGCGTTCCATGCCAAAATATCCAAGATGCAGAAGATTGAGGATCTTTGGCTGCAAGCTATGTGGAATCACAACTCTAGATCCATGTATAAGGCATCCATGACAGATACTAAGTGAGTTTGATAACTTACGGAACTTGTTGACTTCGTCATTGATCTCCATGTTCTTTGGTGGCCAGCCTTCACGGACGTAGCGCATCACTGTAGATATCACTGGATCTTTCCCTGACTCTTGACGGAGGACGTTAGCATCCACAGGTTGGACTTGAATACTAAGAGCTTTGATGGCACACACCATGTCTATGTCTTCACCATTTTCCTTTCTGTCAAAGTCGTTGTCATCACCGAATGGCAAGCGACTGAGGGCATCAGCATTGCCATGATCTGCTGATTTCCGATATTCAATGGTGTAGTCAAACTGGTTCAGCCACAGGGCCCATCGTGCTAGTCTGTTAGCAGCGAGAAGTGGCGTCCCTTTCCTCGGACTGAATAGTGATGTCAGTGGCTTGTGGTCAGTCACGAGTACGAATTTACGACCGTACAAATATTGGTAAAACTTCTGCAAGCCAAATATGATAGCTAGGGCTTCCTTTTGAATTTGACTGTAGTTACGCTGTGCAGAAGTGAGTCTTGGACATATTGGATATTGGGTGCTCGCTTCCATCAGGATAGCGGTGAAACAGGACTGCTCCAATACCAACGTTTGATGCGTCACAAGCCAGTCCAAAAGTTTTGTTTAGATCGAAGTGTATCAGAACTTGACTTGATGAAAGTACATTTTTCAAGTGATCAAAAACTGACTGTTCCTCATCTCCCCACTTCCAAATAGTTGACTTTTTTGTAAGGCAATAGCGTGGCTCTGCTATACTGGCTAGGTTTGGGATAAACTTTCCATAAAACTGAACTGAACCTAGGAAAGATTTCAAGCTTGATTCGTTCGTTGGAGATGGCATCTTTAAGACTGCTTCGACTTTGGATCCCTTAGTGATCCCTTCAGTCGACAAAATGTGTCCAAGATATTCTACACTGGGTAGTGCAAACTGGCACTTTTCACGGCGACATCTGAGTCCATTGTCGCTTAGACGTGTGAGCAGACACTTTAGGTTGTTTAAGTGACTGTTTGCATCTTTCCCACTGACGAGCATGTCATCCTGGAAGACGGCCACTCCAGGTAGATCATGGGTCAGGTTTTCCATGATCTCCTGAAAGTAACCAGGTGCTGACTTGATTCCGAAAGGGAGTCGTTGTTGCAGGAGTACTCCACGGTGAGTGCTGAGTGCGAGTCTGCGTTGACTTTCTGGAGCCAGCTTGATCTGATTATAGGCATCAGCAAGGTCTATCTTTGTATATCTGAATCCACCTCCGAGTTTCTGCATCAGTTCAGCAGGGAGTGGCATTGGATGACGGTGATCAGCAAGTTGGTCATTAATTCCCACAGAGTAGTCACCACAAATCCGTAGTTTGGGCTTCAGGTTGCTTGAAGCGTGTGCTTTACGAATCGGTACCACTGGCGTTCCGTATTCATTGAATTGGACTGGCTTCCAGATTCCCTTGGCGATGCCTTCTTCGTAACCTTTGGCCAGGTCATCACGAAGAGCAACTGGGACCGGACGTGCCTTGTGAAAGACTGGTGTTGCGTCCGATTTGAACTTCACTTCCAGTTCAAAGTTCTTGAGACATCCCAATTCTTGCTTGAAAAGATCTGGAAATTCATCACACATGTTGTGACAATCTTGCTGCAGGGAAACATAGGGTTCGCTTGAGGTCTTTGGATACATCCCTTCTGCACCTTCCCTCTTAGCTTGGCTGTCTATGCTTTTCAAACCTAGAGCAGTGTCTACGGAAATTCCCAGAGTCTGGATAGCATTCCGACCCAGCAAATTAAGATCAGAGATCTTGGTGACTATGTAAGGTATAAGATCCTGCTTACCAGTTGTTGGATCCTTGGTTTGGCCCATGAAAGTTCCTAGAACAGGCAGGTTGTGCTTGCTGGCAGATTCATAGCGATGCTTGACATCTTGCAGCTTTGGTCTTCCAAGTTGTTTCCAGACTGACAAGGAAACAAAATTGCCTGTAGTAGCAGTGTCCAATTCCATTGTGAACAGTCTGTTCTGGATTGTTACTGGCACAATTAAACTGTGAGTGTCTCGGTAAACTTCACCTAGGATCGCCTTGACTAGCTCAGCTTTTGTGATTCTTTTCACGGGAGTTTGTGAATGGCCATTGCGTTGCTGATGTTGTTTTTTCCTACACACCGCTTGCAAATGACCCTTTTTGTCACAAAAATGACATTTGGTTTCCCTGAAAGGACAGTCTGTTGCTTTGTGGGCCTTTCCACATCGGTAGCATTTCTCCTGGTTTGTGGAATAAGACTGCTGATGTTTCTTTTGAGGACTCTTATTCCTGTTCTGCTGGACCTTGTACACCTGCTTGGTTTTGGAACCGTATACAGTTTCTTTCGCAACCTTTGCTGCGTCTTCAGTCTCAATGGCAACCTGGACAGCACGGGCAAAATCTAGTTCTGAGTCTTTTATCTTAAAAAGCGCCTTCAGAACCGCTTCATTGTTAACCGAACATATGAATCTCTGTCTCAGAGCTTCATCCTGTGGGTTGGTGATCGCTGGAAAATCACAGGTAGCTGCATCCTGGCGTATACATGCTGCCAGCTCCTGGAGAGTTTCGCCTGGCTTCCGCTGCATATCACTCCAAAACTTGAAACGCTCTCTCACAATGAAAAGTTTAGGGTCGAACTGTTCCTTCATGAAGTCAACGATTTCGTCCATTATCAAGTTGTTGATATCTTTAGGCGGATTTTGTTGGGTAGCCAGATTAGCAAGTTGTTTGTAAACAGTAGCAGTCTGATTGGTCAGGAACACTTGTGCCATGCGTTTTTCAGGTACAGCATTAGCAGCCACAAACGTACGGAATCTTGACCAGTAATCAGGCCATAGTTCTGTCGCTGAATCAAATGCAGTAAATGGTGGAATCGACATTGTTGTTGAAGCAGCTGAAAAATAGCCACTAGAATCGCCTTCAGTTTTAACAGTTTTAACAGAGCGTCCATATCTCTCTGATGTTGTTGCATTTGCTTGTCCATTTGTTCCCTAAACAATTTAATAAGTTCTACTGTCTGTTTTTCAGCCATTGTTATTACGATGAATAATTTTCGGTAAAGTAAGCATGTATCCTATCGGTCCTATCGGCGACGCCAATAAACTCTGTTATGTTTCCCTCGGGTGACTCGTAGAGATAACACAACGAGTTATACAATTTAATTATTACATTTATTGTTCAATTACATACAAAGAACGCACTCACCCAATGTTCGTTATGAATAAACAAAAGTCATGTCCGCCATATATATATCAATGACATTTTACTACGACAGTCCCACAAGACAACAACAATGAAACAATGAACTCAGACGAACCACATGACACACGGAACGTCAGACGAATTACATATCTAACAGTCCATATAACAGTTAGGGTTAGGGGATTATATCGACCCCAGTACGTAACTGGTACTTATTGGGATGAAAAACAAAGTCAATTTCGGCGGAATTTGAACTCAGAACGTAGCCGGCAAAATACCGCTTAGCATTTCGCCCTGCGCGCTAACGATTGTACAACAACAATAACAACAACAACAACGACGACGACGACGATGATAATGATGATGATGATGATGATGGTGATGATGCTGCTGATCGTGTTATGGTGATAGTAATAGTAATATCAACGGCTACAATAGTAGTGGTAGGAAAAACAGTAATATCAATAATTTTATATGAACAATAATTTGATGACGATGATGATGATGATGATGATGATGATGATGATGATGATGATGATGAGAAGAAGAAGGAGAACAACAACAACAACAACAATAAACAGCAATAATAATAATGATAATGATAATTTTGAAAAATACAATAAAGAAATAAATACACGAAAGACTGATTAAAATTGCATTAAGAGTCACTTCAATATATATCAGCATCAGTAACATCTAAAATCATCATCGCCATCACCCCCAACAATAACAGCAACAATAAGAACAACATCAACTACGATTCCACTATGAATCTGTACCAGCTTCTCTCACTGATACTACAATCAAACAGCAACAACAACAACAACAACAACATTTCCACGACCACTTTTCTCCTCCCGCCACTACCACCATTACCACCTACAGCTCCAACCACCACCACCACCACCACCACCTCCTAGATCACCAATATCAACGCCATCACCAACAGCATCAGTATTAACATGCTCAACAACGTTACTGTCAACAAGAACAACAACAACAACAACAGCAGCAACAACAATATCAACAACAACAAGCCATGTAAACAGTTAAGTCAAAATAACAATATGTGCTGATAGCAGGGATAACGAACGTTCACTCTAAAAATTCAAATGACTTTTTCGAAAGACACGCAAACGGAAATGTATTATTTCCTTGCTGAAATCTCGCTTCTATCCACCATTTTGATTAGACCAAAAAGACGAATTAAGTCCCCCGTTAGAATACATCAATGGCAAATGCCCTGTGGCCCCAGACGCCGCTAATTTCCTGTTAGCACAAGCTTCTCTTCGGTCTTACTTTGACACAAACCAGAAAATTTACTGCAGACCCCAAAATTGAAAATAATGTGTGCGCTTATACACATGTGTTTGTTTGTTTGTGTGAGTGTATGTGTGTATGTGTGTGTGTGTGTGTATGTATACATATATGTATATATGTATGTATATACATATATATATATATACATATATATGTATATATATATATATATATATATATATATATATATATATATATATATATATATATGTATGTGTACATATATATATATATATATAAACACACACACACATATATATATATGTATATATATATATGTAATGCATGTATGTACTGACGTGTATGTAGTGGTTGTATATATTTGTGCATGTGTATAGAATCATAACTACAAAGGAGATCAGAGAGATTTTAGACAATGAGCAAAATGAAAATTTCGTTTACTTTTCGCCCAAATCTTAAAATTTTCTTCGCAGATGTATTAAACAACGCAATCCATCGCCTTACACACACGAACGCACAAACACACAAACACTCACACACACGCACATGCACACACACACACGCACACACACACACACACACACACACACACACACACACACACACACACACACACACACACACGTATCCATATATCAGGAATCTATCAAAGAGCAACATCCATTTTCATTCCTATCTTGGAACTTTTCCTGTATGGGCGGTTTCACCTGTTTTCATACAATATATTTTTTGTATTTTTTATCAATGTATTTTAGATTGTAATGTGTGTGTGTATTGTGTGTGTGTATGTGTGTGTGTGTGTGTGTGTGTGTGTGTGTGTGTGCGTGTGTGTGTGTGCGTACAATTTATATATTTTTTAGAAAGAAAAAAATCATATATTTTCGTATATTATTATTTATTTGCATTTTCCCGTTTCCCCCAAACCAAAATCTTCAAATTAAGGACATTATTTTAGTTCCAAGAATTCTTTCACTCTTTCTTCGCAGCATTGTCCAAAACCATTAAGGATACTTTTGGTGGCTTTTATATGGCAGTCGTTCGTTCATTATACACAGAAAGGCTGCTTCAACTGCTCCTGATGATTATGATGATGATGAACTGGAGGAGGATGTTCTTGTTGATAATGTTGATCATAATGACGCTGATGTTGTTGATGATGATGATAATGATTGATGATACTGGTGGTGTTGGTGATGGAGGTGGTGGTGGCGATAGCGATGATAATAGTGATGATGACGATGGTAGTGATGCTGGATGTGGTGATGGTGATGATGATGATGATGATGATGATGATGATGATGATGATGATGATGATGATGATGATGCTGTTGGAAGTAGTGATGGTGAGGGATCAAGTGATGGTAAAGATGATAATAAAGACGATAAATATTGATTTCGAATTTTAGCACAATGCTAGCAATTTGGGGGAGCAGTTAAGTCGATTACATCGACCCCAGTCGATTACATCGACCCCAGTGTTTAATTGGTACTTATTTCATCGAAGGGCAAAGTCGCCCTCGGCGGAGTTTGAAATAACGTGAAGACGAAATTTTCAAAATGACATTGTGGGGTAGATGACAGAGACCAAATCTGCCCAGTTTGAATGTAATGTGTGTAGAATATTTGGGCCTGATATGGCCGGTTTAAATGCTAAAAGGATTAATTCGTTAATCTGATCGCTGTTGCCTTTACGCATCAGAAACGATAGTTAGAAATGTATGTATGTATGTATGTATGTATGTATGCATGTATGCATACATGTATATATGTACGCAACACTGAGGCTGTGAAGAAAACATTCATTTGTATAGCGGAGACGAAAAATCTCGTTCAGACATGTAGCTGGCGAACGCACCTCTTCTGTCTGTCTGTCTGTCTGTCTGTCTGTCTGTCTGTCTGTCTATCGATTGATCGATCGATCTTTCTGTCTGTCTGCCTTTCTGTCTGCCTTTTTGTCTGCCTTTCTGTCTGTCTGTCTGTATGTCTGTCTGTCTGTCTATCTATCTATCTATCTATCTATCTATCTATCTATCTATCTATCTATCTATCTATCTATCTATTGTCAAGAAATTTGAAGAGACCTGGACGTGACTAGAAAAGAAGTGTGTAAACCTTTTGGCTTATCAAAAGTACCAAAGAAAAGATACGACCAATCCCCGTCGTTCCGTCAGAAAACTGGCTGCCACAGTAAAAATAAGCCGAACATCAATGTATGGAGTGCTGAAGGGAGATCTCAGGACCCACCCCTAAAAGATGATCCGCTGTCATGAGCTCACGCAAGTTTATAAGGCCATAAGAGAGAAGTCATCTTATCCTGCGCTGCCCAACGTGGTTTTCACTGATGAATTTACATCGAACTGGCAATAAACTATCAGAACGACCTAATTTGGAGGGTATCTGGCTCAGTCGAGGGTAGACTCGTAAATCGACGTCAAAATCCACAGTCAGTTATGGTTTGGGTGGCTGACAGCCACTGGAATGTCTCCCTCTCATTTTTATGCCCTCGGTTGTTAAAATTAACACCCAGCAATATATTAGCGGTATTCTGGAAGCTGGACTGCTTTTATGGGTGAACGAGCACTTTCAAGATACATCTTGTCCAACAGGACTCGGCACCATCCCGCAGCTCTAAACAGACAACACTGGATTCACAAAAATATTCCGTTGTTTATAGACAAAGATGTATGGCCCTCAAGAAGCCCCGATCTCAACTTGTTGGATATTTCTGTTTGGTCAATAATTGAGATGAGGGTCTCAAGCACTCCTCATGCTTCGCTCGACGCTTTGAAGTCAAAGCTGTGCCAGAAATGGGCTTCGATTCTGCAAGAACAGCTGCATGCCGCATGTGAGGCATGTGAGGCACCTAGACTTAAGGCCGTGATTAGAAACAGAGGTTGTCATATCGAATAAATTTGGTAGTGTCATAATTGTGTTTCCTTTACCATTGCACTGCAACACTCGGACCTGAAGTATAATAATATTTTGCTTTGGCAAAATTGAAAATGTTGGTTGCCTCATATATATATATATATATATACCTATACCTATTTCTCTCTCTATCTATATATCTATACCCCCACCCCACAAACCCCACCCCACTCCACCCCACCCCACAACTTGATATAGTTGTATGTACTACACATCGCTCACCGGATGCTCCATATCATACAGATAAATTTGAAGATTGCCTCGCAAAGATAGAAGTTCTCACCAGACTGGAGCAACACTTCAATATATTCCTTTTGGATGACTTTTGGGATGGCGTGAGGACCAGATGCTTTCAGGAATGACACAGCACCAACAAGCAGAGGCAGAGTCTCTGCTCCTCCTTACGCATGCTTCATTCATGGAGCAAATTGCGCCGCAACCAACCAGGGCAAATAACATTGCTTCATAAATAATATGGACATTATCCATAATGTGAAAGTGGCACCGACGCTAGTCTCGCATCACAACATAATAGAGCTGTCTGTGTAGAGATCAAAAGCCCCTGCAGACGCACAGCCTACACGAAGCACTAGAAATCTCTCCAAACTGAACTTTCATAAAGCAAACTGACAGGAATAATGAAACATCTTTCCAGGAGCATATTACTAATTTGGTAATAAATGCCGACGGTTAGCTGGATGGATCCTCCGAACTTTTAAAAAGAGAGAAACGGAAACTATGATGCTCCTATGGAAGGCATACATCCTCAGCCGCTTGGACAACTGCTCCCAACTATGGTCACCACACAGTATAAAATTAACGGCGGCACTCAAAGCAATCCAACGAAGCTGTACAGAGAAAATCATCTCAATGAAATATATCAGCAACTGGGAAAGGCTGAAAGAATGAAAACTCTTCTGCCTAGAACGAAAGCGAAGAAGATATGTAGTGATATACATATGGAAAATTCTGGAAAGCCTTGTACCAAACTTAGGCATTGAAAGTTAAACTAACAGTAGAACCAGGCACACCTGAGTAGTGCCAAAGGTTCCAACATCACCATCAAAATCGATTTCTCCCCTCCTGCCAAATTTCAGGCCTTGTACCTATAGTAGAAGGGATAATTATTGTTACTATTAAGGGATTTATAAAATAAACTAGTATTACATGATAAATATCATTTTTTTAAAATCCTTAAAATAGAAAATAAAAGTAACAAACTTTTTTGCTTAAACTTTTGACAATTTTTCAAGAAGGAAACAATTCAAAATTTGTGTGTGTCCAGTTAAGCAAATAAAACAAAATTAAAGAAAAATGATAAATTTATAATGGAAAAATTACACAATTTTTGCGTAAGTTTATTAAATTGAAGATCAGTTGCGTGTTGGGAAAGAAGAAAAAGAACAGTCATCTCATGTACATTTTTAAGAGAACTACTTTCTTCTGCAGGAGAATTATATGGATTTTTTTGTTTTTTTAAAAAAAGAAAAGGCAGAAGTAGAAGTTCCTGGATAGGTTGTTTTAAAGAAACTATCGAATATGGTTGAATTAGTCTGTTCTTCTGAGCAGTTCAAAAGTACTCCAACGTTTTACAAGGAAATTAGACTCAACATCATCTGAAAGTGGGTGATGTGTTTGCACAATGTGAACTGATGTTAAACACAAGATTCCTTTTTTGGCTTTTTCTTTGATATGTTTCTTTGTTCGTTTTGAATATTTTCCTCAGATTTTAGTCACTGATGCAAGAATTCAGCCTCTTCTCGGTACAGCACATCCAGATCGTCGATGGATAATTCTCCTCTCTGCTTCTCAATAAAATAGTGTATGTCCACAGAACACCCCCAAAATACAATTTCTTCAACTACAAACTTTGTCGTAAATATTTCAAAGTCCATTAATGAGCCAACATCAGGCTACAATGATCCCTCCAAGCACCCAGAAGAAAGTTATTTCCATGACTTCACTATTAAACTTACAGCTTTTGCAATGAAGAAATGATTTTTCGGAACCTGCCACAACATTTGATAGAGTCCCTTCAAAACAAGTCGTGAATAAATATTTTATGTATTACTTTTTAAAGCATGCAGTCATTTGCTGATCCATGGATTGTTGCAGAAGATTAATATTAGGAGTTAGGAAAAAAGATTTTGATAAAATGAATTCAGTTCAGCCGGTCGGAAGGACTTGTTAAAATATTTATTGTAACAAGATGAGCCGGCATTGAAAAACCTTCCCTTTGAGATAGTTATGTCTTGTGACAATAAAGACATCATTGAACTCCGTCCTTCGAATTAGAAGCCTGCTCAATACCAAGAATTTTCTTGTAATTTTTTATGAAGCTCTGGGGTTTTCTGAACGGTACACTAAGTGCGACTTCACTCTGAAATTCCCTGAAGCATAAGTACAGAAGAGTAATGCTAGCCTGTCCTTCATCGGTTAAATCCTGACAGTAAGGTTTACTCTAATGTAATGTAAGCCCTCCCGATCATTTCTTTAAAAACAAAATGTTGCTATCTTCACAATTAAAAAATTACGCTCTTTCACATGTTTACAAAATTTCAGACTTAAATATCTCTGTAGCGACTGAGACTGACTTGGTAGCTTCACCATTCTTCGCAACGCTTTGAACACCAAAACGGTCTTTGAATGATTCGAATCAAACTCGGCTGGCTTTAAACTGCACTGGATTTCCAGTCACTGGAAATAGGATCATCTCTCAAATTGTTCATAGACAGACTTAGCTTTTCACAAATAAACGACCCACTTACTCTGAATCAGCACCTAATTGTTCTTTTTTTTTATCTACATTTATGATAGATTTTCCATTTTATCTGTGTCTGAAACACGAGTGTGATTGAGCATGCGCATCCCTTTCGTAACCATGCCCCTTTTTAGCTCGTACTTCTTTTTCGAAATTGTATAAATTAAGAATTTAGCCAATTTATACTGCACATTAAGTTCACTTAAATTGATAACAGTTTCTCTCCCAAGTTCTTTTTCTTTTTTTTCATTTTTGCTTCTATTGCAATGTTCTTTCTTACGGGCTTTGCTTTGAACCACGGTGGGAAGTTTTATAAGAAAAATAAAATCCAACGCTAACTTTTGTTTGAAAAATTTCACCGGTTCAAGAAAGGAAAAAACAGACATTTCGCTACAAATTTGACGTAACACTATGGCAAATTGTAAGCGGCGGAGTTAAGTTTATTTCCAGCATTTCGTGATGCATACCATTAAAAGAAGAGTGTGAACGAAGGGAAATAATTCAACATTACATTTACGACGTCAAAGTAATCTTTCGTTATATTATTTATTTTTTGTATGGAAATCGTTCGTTGCTATGATTTATTCATTGTCATGGTTTTCGTTAGCACACGCTCACACACGCACACACACCCGCACACACACACACACACACACATGCACACGCGCGCGCGCACACACAAACATACACACACACACACACACACACACACACAAACATACAAACAAAGAAACGTCGAACCTCCACACAGTTTCTATTTAACAAATTCACTTCGCGTGGCATTGGTCAGTCCAGTCCTATAGTAGAAGACGCTTGATCGAGGCAAGGTGCCACACTGTGGGACTGAACTCAAAGCCCCCATTAAACGAGCTTCTTAACTAACAACCATCTGTCATGTGACATACATGCATACATACATACAAAATGAGCACCAGTGGAATGTCAAAGTAAACCCTCAATAAAATGTAAACGTTTCGCCAGCTGGCCACCTTCATAATAATAATAATTCTTTCTACAATAGGCACAAGGCCTGAACTCCGGGGAAATGGATAGTCAATTACATCGACCCCATTGCTTCACTAGTACTTTTTCATCGACCCCAAAAGGATGAAAGGTAAAGTCGACCTCGGCGGAATTTGAACTCAGAACATAAAGACGGACGAAATGCCACTAAGCATTTCGCCCGGCGTGCTAACGATTCTGCCATCTTGCTGCCTTAGTAATAATGATGATGATAATAATAATAATAATAATAATAATAATAATAATAATAATAATAATAATAATAATAATAATAATAATAATAATAATCCTTTCTACTAAAGGCACAAGACTAGAAATTGAGGGAGGGGACTAGTTGATCACATCAACCTCAGTGCGTCATTGGTACTTATTTCATCGACCCCCGAAAGGGTGAAAAGCAAAGTCGACCACGGCGGAACTTAAACACAGAATGTAAGGACGGACGAAATGCCGCTAAGCATTTTGTCCGGCGTGCTAACGATTCTGTATTTTCACCGACTGCATTGCCTAACTGACAGAGGACTGTGAGCGTCTGATGACACTGTAGGTGCCAGGTACCTTGGCTTGGCTTGGTCTATGTTTGATCCAGTCAAAAGAGACAAGTTGTGGAAGAGCGAGTTTGATAAACGGCGACAATACCTTCTCACTGTCAGGGAAGCGCTGGAGATATCGTAGCTTCAGCACATGTCAGCGCACCAGTAGCCACAACATGCCCAGTACTTCATTCAGCGGGTGTTGACAGCAAATGGAGCGCCTGATCAGCGGAACGCGTCCTTCCACAGAAAGCAGAAGAACATGCGTTCCAGTTTGGTCAGACATAAACCGGAGCAGGGTAGTATTTGACAGATGCTATGTAAGCATTCGCCACCTCTACCCAACCTTTCAGATGTAGCTGTCTCTCAGCTCATTTCTGGGTGAGATTGGTCAGCCTGGTTGTCACCTCATTTTAGCTCTTCTCCACCTGGAGATCTGGACCAAACCAGACCAGACCCCAAGCGATCTAACTGGTTCCTCTTTCTAGCATCCCACGATATAAGACGGGTTGAACCTGCCACTCCAGGTACCGAGCTACAGACTCACTTATTCTCTTGGTTAATTTTTGCTCCTGTCACCGCCTCGTATTCTTTTAGTGCAATACCAATCAGGTCTATGTGCCTGTGTTTAACACCATGACGGTGACGTCACCCGTATATGCCAACACGGTCTCCCACATCCTAGTTCGCACGGAATGTCTCTCAGAGGCTCCATTTCCCGAAGTAGTGGCTCTACAGCCAGTACATACAAAAGAGACGAGAGGGGACACCATTGACGGACTGATCGCAAGATGCCGAAAGGTTCGGAAAGGTAAACATT
>NC_142946.1:33874910-33882410 GCF_046866305.1 Octopus bimaculoides
GTACATAATACTCTATTCTGATCTTCAGCTAAATATTCTAAAAAATTTGTTAATGTCTAAATAACTCACGTTAATTTTGACCATGTGAACATCAATACCACGTGAGGAAGACGTTAAGAAATTTATCGGCCAGTAAGTTCAAAATCCCTATCAATCGAGAGTAATAATTTGTAGTTTTGAAATCAGTAGTTCTTTGACTGCTATTTCTGAATTCTCAGTATGTTGGAGAAGCAGGTTACTGTCAATCCCTATATATTTATGATTATAAATGTTTTTTACCGAAGAAGGTTTTTTTCATACTGAGCTACCCGGCAGAATTTGTTAATTATTAATTTTATTACTAATTGATGATTCCCTGCCCTGCATATCTATATTTTAATAATAACTCTAAGGTGGATGGTTAAACCGCAGGAATTCGTACGAGTCTCTTTCCTAAGCGGGACTATTTCTGATACACACTGAATTGAAATTCATTAGGGCGAGGGATTTTGAACTTACTGGCCGATAAATTTCTTAACGTCTTCCTCACGTGGTATTGATGTTCACATGGTCAAAATTAACGTGAGTTATTTAGACATTAACAAATTTATTAGAATATTTAGCTGAAGATCAGAATAGAGTATTATGTACTCTTAACTGTGAAACAATTGTACTAAATTAACTAAAGGCAAGTGTTTTTTTACTCTTCTCTACTGTTTTTTGTTCTGTGTGTATCAAAAATATCGCTATCAATCGAGAGTAATAATTTGTAGTTTTGAAATCAGTAGTTCTTTGACTGCTATTTCTGAATTCTCAGTATGTTGGAGAAGCAGGTTACTGTCAATCCCTATATATTTATGATTATATATATATATATATATATATATATATATATATATATATATATATATATATATCTGTGTGTGTGTGTGTGTTTGTCCCCCCACTATCGCTTGGCAACCGATGTTGGTGTGTCTACGTCTCGTAGTATGGTTCGGCAAAAGAGACGATAGAATAAGTTCTGGGGTCGATTTGTTCGACTAAAAGCGGTGCTCCAGCATGTACAGTTAAATAATTGAAACAAATAAAAGAATATATACATATATATATGTATATTGGCGCAGGAGTGGCTGTGTGTTAAGAAGCTTTGTTTCCAATCACTTAGTTCTGGGTTCAGTCCCACTCCGTGGCACCTTAGGCAAATGTTTTCTACTATAGCCTCGAGCCGACCAAATCCTTGTGAGTGGATTTGGTAGGCCGAAACTCAAAAAAGCCCGTCATATATATATATATATATATATATATATATATATATAATTGCAGCATGGAAGGTGTTTATAAGCCATTTAAAATAAGACACAAAATCCGTTATTTGTGTGTTATTTTAAATGACTTATAAACACTTTCCACGCTGCAATTGTTTTCGTTCCAGCACACGATCTCAGATCAGGTCACTTGCTATGCAAGTGCATCTCCGTAATATATATATATATATATATATATATATATATATATATATATATATATATATATATATATACGTATGTGTCTGTGTTTCTCCCCCCACTATTGCTTGACAACAGCCGATGTTGGTGTGTTTACGTCCCCGTAACTTAGTGGTTCGGCAAAAGAGACCAATAGAATAAGTACAAGGATGACAAAGAATAAGTCCTGGAGTCGATTTGTTCGACTAAAGGTGGTGCTCCAGCATGGCTGCGGTCAAATGACTGAAACAAATAAAAGAATATATATATATATATATATATATATATATATGTATATATACATATGTAAATATATATATATACTATTTATATATATATATATTTACACGCACACACACACACACACACACACACACACACATATATATATATATATATGGTAATAAAAGGGTAAAGTTAATTAATTAATCAATCAATTAATTAATAATTTTACCAAGCAGATCGGCACGTTAAAATAACCTTTATAGGTAAAGTTACACAAATATTCTATAATTATAAACATAATTATAATTAGGGTTCAGCAAAATTGCTTCACCACATACAGAAATTTAGAAATAGGAGTTAAAAGTCCTTTTCTACTACCGTAAGAATCTCCCATACAGTAACACACTTTTTTACGTAGGCAAAGGGAAAAATAATGAATTAACACGACTTCGATTATCCACAGACGCGTTTCGAGATTAAAGTAACTAATTTACTTACTTCCCGTCATCAGTGTAGCAGAAGTAAGTAAATTAAATATTTTAATCTCGAAACGCGTCTGTGGCCAATCGGAGTCGTGTTGATTCATTATTTCTCTCTTTGCCTACGTAAAAGAAGTTTGTTACTGTCTGGGAGATTCTTACGGTAGTAGAAAAGGAATCTTGAACTCCTATTTCTAAATTCGGTATGTGATGAAGCAATTAGCTGACCCCTAATTATAATTATAAAATATTTTCTATATATTACTCTTTTACTTGTTTCAGTCATTTGACTGCGGCCATGCTGGAGCACCGCCTTTAGTCGAGCAAATCGACCCCAGGACTTATTCTTTGTAAGCCTAGTGCTTATTCTATCGGTCTCTTTTTGCCGAACCGCTAAGTTACGGGGACGTAAACAAACCAAGATCGGTTGTCAAGCGATGGTGGGGGGACAAACACAGACACACAAACACACACACACACACACACACACACACACACATATATATATATATATATACATACGACGGGCTTCTTTCAGTTTCCGTCTACCAAATCCACTCACAAGGCTTTGGTCGGCCCGAGGCTATAGTAGAAGACACTTGCCCAAGGTGCCACGCAGTGGGATTGAACCGGGAACCATGTGGTTTGTAAGCAAGCTACTTACCACACAACCACTCTTACGCCTATGTTTTATGTGTGTGTATATATATATATGCATAAATGTGTTGTGTGGGTTTGGGTGTGTGTGCGTGTTTGTGTGTGAATGCGTGCGCGCGCAGAATGTGCCTGGGATTAAACAAGAAAAAATAACAGTAGAAAAGGATATTTCTACCAAGTGGTCACTCGATCTTCTAGTGAGAAGTCATATCTGCTCCAAATTACACCGTATTGTCTGAAAAAGAATATCTCGGACTAAATTACGAAGGTAATCCTACATTTAATAAGTGTGGAGAAAGAAAAGAATGAATGGGGTATGGTGGTCACGGCTGACATGCTTTTGATCATAGGTCAGTTGGATTAGGGTTGATCTAGAGCTGAGCAGCAACAAAAAAGAAACGAAAAATATTACACATATCTCCAGGTGTAAGACGAAATCTAAATTCTTTATATATACGCAGATGCTGTGAGGTGCTATACATCACATGGATACGGACTGGTTAACCGACCAGATATCATTATTAAAGATGTAAAGAAAATGTATGCAATAATTAAAGTCATGTACCTCAGACAATATGTTTTAGAGAGATTGTGATAAGTTTCCTAACTATGAAGTCGTGATGCTGCTGCTACTGCTACTGCTGCTGCTGCTGATTATATGGTTGATAGTGATGATGACAATGATAGCGATAATAATAACAGGAAGGAGGATTATGGTCGTGATGATGGGTGTTGGTGATGAAGATGGTAGTGATGATGATGACGATGATGATGGTTAGGATAATGATGAGACTAATAGTGCTATTGATAATGATAATGACCATGATGATGACAATGGTGATAATGGTAAAGATGGCGATTGTGGTGGTGGTCGTCGTAGTGATAACTTTTAGAACGATGATTTTGGTGGTAGTGATGATGATAATGCTAGTGGGAGAAGTAATGATGATGGCGATGATGGTATAGGTGCTGGTGGTCGTTTACATGAGTACAGTGTGTGAGTTACTGGAACAATAAGACTTTCAGAAAGATACAGCAAAGTGAGAATTGAAACTACCTTGTTGGACGAATAGCAGGTTGGTGTGAAGCGGGGCTGGAAGTGAATGGTGGTGTGAAAGATTGGATGGCTGTGTTGGTGGTTGCGTAGTTGTATTCGTGGTATAGGTAGTGTTAGTGGTGTTGGGGCTGTTAGATTTCTCAAGATTAAACCAGTGTGGTGATATTAGTGGTATTGTTGACATTGCTGGTAGTGGTGTCGGCAGCGCTGGTGGTTGTGTGGTGATGTTGATGTGACGATATAACTAATATATTATCCAGCTGTGGGTTGTGGAATATCGTGACCTACCATACAGATTTTCAAGATTAAATCACAGTATCCAAATAAATAGGTGAGATCGAAGAATATTAAAATAATGAACTCGATTGCTGTTTGTGTGTATGTGTATTATATAGTTTGGTTGTACATATATGTGTGTATATGTATATATATATATACGTGTGTGAGTCTATGTATGTATATACCTATGCGTGTATATGTTTGCATGAGAGTGTGCGTGCGTATGTATGACTATGTAACTGCATGTGTGTGAATGTATGTCTGTGTATGCGCGCGTATGTATACGTGTATATGTGTGTGTGTGTGTGTGTGTGTGTGTCAGTTACGGAGTCTGTAATAGAAATATTAATGTGTCCAGGTACTGCACTAAAACATTCACCTTTGAGCATTGTCATACATACATACATACATACCTATCTATCTGTCTGTCTGTCCGTCCGTCCGCTCTCCATCCGTCCGTCTGCCTGTCTGTCTGTCTGTCTGTCTGTCCGTCTGTTTTTCTATCTATCTATCTATCTATCTATCTATCTATCTATCTATCTATCTATCTATCTATCTATCTATCTGTCCACCTATTTATCTGTCTGTCTCTCTATCATCTATCAATCTGTGTGTGTATATGTGTGCGTGTGTAGCTGTCCACCAATCTGTCTGACGCCCGTCTGTTTGTCTGTCTGTCTATCTGCACAATACATTTATACATAATATATATACTCGTAAATATTCATATTACATATACAGAATACACATAGGTATGTATACGTATGCATAAATACATACATACATGCATACATATACATATATATATATATATTATGCATATATAATATGTATATATACATACATATATACATAATTTGAAGAAAAGCAACAAAAATTCAATAGGCTATAGCAGTACGTACGTTTCATACAAACTTCATTTATTCATGTAGTGAAACCTGGACAATGAAGCAGGAACTGCAGGTTCGCTTCAATGGTAGGTACACCGGCTTTTTTCGAGGGGGTCAAAGCATTTCATAAACGAGGAAAAATTACGGATACATTCAGCTTGTCTCTGTTATTGCTGCTTAATCTTAAGGAAGGCTTTTCTTGGTGATTGATATCATGCTGTACACGAGGCCATCAGAAGTAGAAGACGAAGACCACTCATTACATTGATGTTATTGGCGGATATATGTGATGAATGGGAGATAGAGATCCTTGGTGCGGTGTGGTGGAATGCGTTACAGTTGTCTAATGGGGAGCTACTGTATGAGAAAGAAAGAGATGAATGAAAAATGTGCGGGCCATGATAATTAGGATTGATTGGATTGCATAACGTTTGGGAGAGAGGTGTCATGATGTAGTCAACTTCATTTGTCTTTATCAACCCCTCAAAGAATGAAAAGCAAACTTCACCGTTGCAGGATTTGAATTCAGAACTTTAAAAGTCCTTTAATAAATACGGCAAATTATTCTAATCAGTACATTACCTGTCCCCTGAAAATGATTGTTGAGCTTCGAGCCAATAGATCGGAACACAGTATGTTAGAAAAACAACCAAATACTTATTAACAGGCGCAGGCGTGGCTGTGTGGTAAGAAGCTGACTTCCTAACTACATGGGTCCATGTTCAGTCCCACTTCGGCCCTTCGGCAAGTGTCTTCTACTATAACCTCGAGCCGACTAATGCCTTGTGAGTGGATTTGGCAGACGGAAACTCAAAGAAGCTCATCGCATATATGTGCGTGTGTGCCTGCGCGCGCGCGCGCGCGCGCGTGTGTGTGTGTGTGTGTGTGTGTGTGTGTGTGTGTGTGTGTGTGTGTGTGTGTGTGTGTGTGTCTGTTTGTCCCCACCCACCGCCTGATAATTGGTGTTGGTATGTTTACGCCACCATAATCTAGCGGTTTGGCAAAATATACTGATAGAGTAAGTACCAGGCTTCGCAAAAAAAAAAAAGTCCTGGGGTCGGTTCATTCGACTAAAAAGGCTTCAAGGCGGTGCCCCAGCGTGGTCACAGTCTAATGACTGAAACAAGAAAGACCATTAAAGATAGGAAAGAGAAAAAAAATAGAAAAATAGAAAAAGATTGCCTTATGAGACAATCCATTTCAAAATATACTGAATAAAGAACGAAAATCCTTAATCGAAAGTGTTTGGGATCAGGACTGATTTGTGGTCTGAAAAACAACAATACTAAATACTCGTCAGCAACACCGCTGCCGCCGAGCAATATTCTTTTCTACTCTAGGCATAAGGCCCGAAATTTTTGGGGAGGGTCCAGTCGATTAGATCGATCCCAGTACGCAACTGGTACTTAATTTATCGACTCCGAGGGATGAAAAACAAAGCCGACCTCAGCGGAATTTGAGCTCAGAACGTAAAGACAGACGAAATACCGTTAAGCATTTCGCCCGGCGTGAAACCGAGCGATATTAGAGAAGGAATTTCACGTGGTCTCTTGCCTTGTTAGTAATTGCAGCGAAGTCACTTTAAAATCAAACCTCACTGTCTCACAAGGTTAAAAGAGAGAGAGAGAGACAGACAGACAGACAGACAGACAGAGAGGGAGAGAGATAAAAAAAAGAAAGGAAAACAGGATCATAGCTAGAACACCTTTGATTATAGGTCTTGCTGATATGGTTTAAACAATATATTGCCTCTGAGTACATAGATATATGGAAAATATTAACGGGGGTGAGGAAGCAAAGGTTCAGGCCTGGACAACTTTTATGCGTGGGCTGGCAGATGCATTGGAAATCCTCATATGTATGTAACATTCAAATACTGAGGTTCAGCTGATCTCTCGCACCCAAACGTGTGATCTTGTGGCTGAAAGTTATTTCAATCCAGATTGAGAACGTTTAAAGTTTCAAATCTTAACACTGTTGATTATAGTTGATTTGACAGAAATGGTAGCAGCTACTTTACATCATTGAAATACATTGCCTAACGCTCTGGTTTCAGCCCTTGCAAAGGTCACTTTTGCTTTTCCATCATTTTATACCTAGGGGACAACAAAAAAAGCTCCTTTTTGAATCATATAGACTAATAGCACCGCATTCTGTGGTGTATATATTCCCCCTCTGGAAGGGCAGTCAGTCCGTTACAGGAATACCGGTTTTTGTCAGCTGAGTGGATTGAGCAACCTGAAATGAAATGTTTTGCTCAGGAACACAACACATCAACCGGTCTAGGAATCGAAATCACAATCTTACCATCTAAGCACGCGCCCAACCGAGAAAAAAAAAACATCACTCAAATTCAGATGTTGATTTAATCACCTATAAACCTTGTTACAGTATTATTATTATTATTATTATTATTATTATTATTATTATTATTATTATTATTATTATTA